>NC_056745.1:1157065603-1157240603 GCF_019279795.1 Protopterus annectens
AACCATCTAATTCACTCTTTGTAGCTCATCTTAATATTCGTAGCATTAACAACAAAATTACTCAACTCCATGCTCTTTTAGAAGTCTACTCCTTTGACATTCTTTGCCTAACAGAAACTTGGCTAAAACCTGTAACAAAAGACAACAAAATCATCCCACTAGGATATAATATCCTGAGACTTGATCGTGCAACCAAAAAGGGTGGGGGAGTTGCAATTCTTTTTAAATCTAAAAATATAAACACAATGCACCATGGTAACACACAATAACGTTTAATGAAAACAAAAAGTAAAAGACAGAGGTGAGCGTTTTCGCAACAATAGTTGCTTCATCAGACAAAGATCAAGTGAATAGCACTGCTTAAATAGGTAAAAAGCCAATTATCTCATGAATTAATGATGTCATACACCAAAAGTTATTTAAAGAGACAGTTACAACATGAGCATAGTAATGGTATGAATAAGATATAAAATGCTGAATAAATACTGCATAAAATACATTTGCATATGCATAAAATGTAATATGATAAAAGTAACAATAAAAATAAAAATGAACAATAAAAACTGTCACTGTTTAAGGCATCTAGCTTTCAAGAATGGAATCAAAGAGGTGGTACCATTGAGGCCTGGGTATCTTTCTGCATTAAGTTTCAGTATCCATTTCTGTTCATGGCTCTCTGTAACATTTTCTATATCTCCACCTCTCAGATTTCTATATATGTGTTGCAAGACAAAGAATTTGAAGGAATGAGAAGAATCTGTGCACATAACATGATTAGCAAGTGCATTTGTTTGCTTATTATTCCTAATGTCACGGATATGTTCTAAAATTCTGTCTTTAAAAAGCCTATTAGTTTTGCCAACGTAGAAGGCAGGACATTGCTGGCAAAAACAAAAGTAAATGACGTCAGTAGTCTTGCAATCTGAATAAGTGTTGGAATGTAGTTTAAAATGTCTGGTTGGATGAATATATATTTTTACTGTAGATATATGGGCATGCACTACATGATCTACATGGAAAAGTGCCGTGACGGGTGGAAATGCATGTAGTGTTGCGTGGTTCACTGTTGCAAAGATACTATTTAAGTGACCTATTGTTCCTAAAGCTAAAGCGTGGAGTATTGGCAATTGTGGCATTAAGGTTAGAGACCTCTTGTAACAGATGCCAATGTCTCCTAGTGACATCAGTGTATTGGTTAATGTTACTAGCAAATTGGAACACAACTCTAAAATCATTATTAGTCGGAATGACATTGTTATCATCAGAATCATTCCTAGTAGATTGAAAGTATGGTTTACATCTGGTATGTCTCATTTGCCAAGCCTTGGAAATAGTCTTATCAATGTCAGTATCATGGTAACCCCTTTCCAGAAAATCAGATTTTAAACTGTTAAGTGCAATCTCTGCATCCTCATCTTTATTATGTAGTCTTAAGGTCCTAAAGACTTGGCCTTTAAGTACATTCTTAGGTATATGTCTAGGGTGCATGCTGGATTTATGTAAAAGTGTATTCTTTCTGGTCGGTTTAAAATAAATAGTACTATTTAACTGATTTAAACTAGACCTAGTAATGTGTACATCAAGAAAGTTGATGTCAGTGGCAGAGATATGGTGAGAAAATCTCAAAAAATCAGTGGTGGTGTGTAGGTATTGTAAAAATGAGGTAAAGTCCGAACCATTATCTTTCCATAACATAAAGACATCGTCTACAAAATGTACATACCATAGTACTTGTCCTAAGAAAGGATTCTTGTCAGATAGAATATTAACTTCTTCCCAGCAAACCAAGGCAAGGTTGGCGAAGCAGTTGGCACAGGGAGTCCCCATGGCTATGCCAACCTTCTGTAAATAAAACTGTTCTTGGAACTTAACAATGTTATTTTCCAAGATAATTTCTAGTAAACTCCAAATCAATTGAATTTTGGTATTATTAAAACACTTGTTAACTGTCAGAAACTCTCTTGTCATTTCAATGCCCCATGTATTGGGTATGCTGGTGAATAGTGATTCTATATCCATGGTAACCAAGACAAAATCTAAATCCGTATCAATACTATCCATTCTGTTATGTAACCTTGTTAAGAACATCTTGGTATCCCTTAGTATAGTATGACAATTCTCTAAAAGGCCATGTAGACTGCCTTCAACATATATAGAAAGGGGTTCAGTGCACCAGCCAGCCCCTGAGACTATGGGCTGCATTGGTGGCGTGTAAATATCTTTATGGACCTTAGGTAGACCATAAATACTAGGGACAACAGGTTTAGTAATATTAAAATATTTAAAAAGTGGCTCATCAATTAAACCAGTAATAAGTAGATCAAAAAGGAAATACGAAACTTTATCAATAATTGCATTTACAGCAGGTTTAGAAATGCACTGGTATGTATCAGTGTTTAATAAAAGTTTTTCCATTTGTTGTACGTATAGTTCTTTATCTAAGAGAACTATACCACCACCCTTATATGCTTGTTTAATAACCAGAGAGTGTAAATTCCTTAATTCTTTCAGAGCTCTCTGCTCTTCTAAAGTCAAATTACAAAAAGAGTAATCATTGCTATCAGATACACTTATTTCTCTGAATGTAGTTTCACATATATCAATAAATCTTTGAACCCCAGGTGGAGTAATTGGTTTAAATGTACTAGGTTGTTTGTAAATATTTTGCACGTTGTCTGTATTTACTGGAAACATACATTTCAAAGATAAATTTCTCCCTAGTAGCCTTAGATCTTTCAACATTTCAGTTATATCTGCCTTCCTCGCAGGTACAAATGATAACCCTTTATTTAGTACATTAAGTTGTTCAGGATTAAGTTCAAAAGAGGAGATATTAATAACCAGGCCTGTAGTTATATGCGTCTCCTCTTGTGTAGTTGAACTGTTCCTTCCATCTGGTTGGTCCTGGATATGTGTCCATTGTACGGAAGACTCTTCGTTCGAGTTCTGAAAGGAAGTGCTGCCTTTAGAGTGAAGTCGCCCTTCTTGGTGGTGTCTAAAAAAACACTTGCGTCATTTCTGCTCTCCTTTAGATTAGAATCCACAGTTGCAGAGTTATTAGAAATGTGCGATTCTGCAGATGGTGTCGGTAGAGATATATTCTTCGTTTTATGTCCCGTTTTTTCTTTAACGTTGTTAGAGATCTTGCTATCATTTGATACAATAGCTACATCATGTTGAACGCTATCAATGCATGCAGCGTTTGAAAGTACTCTCGCTGTAGCTGCCAGATCAGTAGAGGAACTGGAAATAGTACCAGAAGTAGCAGCTCTAGTTGTGCGTTCATTTAAAGCGATGCTGTGAGCGCTATTTGGCATAAGGTTCCCTTGAGTTGTTCTATGCATGTTTTCTCTGGGCCATGAGAAAACGTTATTATTAGCAAAGTCACGTTTATCTCTGTTTAATTTAGATAGTTTAGTTGTTTGCAGCTTTTTTTCATAAGCGATTATACTATCTTGCAACTGGCTCATCTTACTGATGGTAATATCTGGTGAGAAACTCTCAGTAATATTGGACTCTAAAGCAATGATTTCTGCTTTCAGCTCAAGTTCAATTGGTGAAAAAAATTCCAATAAAAGTTCCATGTATTTAGAGCTAAACTGTAAGTTAAGCTCTTGCCATTTACGTAGTAAGACAGGATAGGTTTCTCCATAAGTAGGCATGTTGAGTATTCTGAGACCACGAGGGATAATCTTGGCTTCCAGTGAAGCTTGTAAGTGCAGGCGCTGCCATTGTAGCCTCTTGTATTTATACATTAAGTTTTCCACATTTTTATATTGCTCAAGAAACTCAGGTATGCGTTGAGTAGTTGAAGTATCATTGAAGCCATCACATAAGTCCATATTCAAAAGTGGGTTTACTGGAATATCCAGAATTCGTAAAAGACGATGGTGATATCCATCCATAGTCACTTCAGTAGAGGAATCCTCCATAAACGCGTGTGCCCTTTAGCCGAATAAAAACAAAATAGAAACAAAAAAGAAACGGCTGCGGGTAAAACCAAGGTGCAAAAAAAATAAATAAAAATATAAACACAATGCACCAAGGTAACACACAATAACGTTTAATGAAAACAAAAAGTAAAAGACAGAGGTGAGCGCTTTTGCAACAATAGTTGCTTCATCAGACAAGGATCAAGTGAATAGCACTGCTTAAATAGGTAAAAAGCCAATTATCTCATGAATTAATGATGTCATACACCAAAAGTTATTTAAAGAGACAGTTACAACATGAGCATAGTAATGGTATGAATAAGATATAAAATGCTGAATAAATACTGCATAAAATACATTTGCATATGTATAAAATGTAATATAATAAAAATAACAATAAAAATAAAAATGAACAATAAAAACTGTCAATGTTTAAGGCATCTAGCTTTCAAGAATGGAATCA
The DNA here is from genome assembly GCF_019279795.1 of Protopterus annectens. NCBI lineage: Eukaryota > Metazoa > Chordata > Ceratodontiformes > Protopteridae > Protopterus > Protopterus annectens. Next base: position 1,157,069,999 of record NC_056745.1, read on the forward strand.
AAGAGGTGGTACCATTGAGGCCTGGGTATCTTTCTGCATTAAGTTTCAGTATCCATTTCTGTTCATGGCTCTCTGTAACATTTTCTATATCTCCACCTCTCAGATTTCTATATATGTGTTGCAAGACAAAGAATTTGAAGGAATGAGAAGAATCTGTGCACATAACATGATTAGCAAGTGCATTGGTTTGAATATCTCCTCTTTTGGACTTAATCCTGAATAACTTAATGTACTAAATAAAGGGTTATCATTTGTACCTGCAAGGAAGGCAGATATAACTGAAATGTTGAAAGATCTAAGGCTACTAGGGAGAAATTTATCTTTGAAATGTATGTTTCCAGTAAATACAGACAATGTGCAAAATATTGGTACCACCTCTTTGATTCCATTCTTGAAAGCTAGATGCCTTAAACATTGACAGTTTTTATTGTTCATTTTTATTTTTATTGTTACTTTTATTATATTACATTTTATGCATATGCAAATGTATTTTATGCAGTATTTATTCAGCATTTTATATCTTATTCATACCATTACTATGCTCATGTTGTAACTGTCTCTTTAAATAACTTTTGGTGTATGACATCATTAATTCATGAGATAATTGGCTTTTTACCTATTTAAGCAGTGCTATTCACTTGATCTTTGTCTGATCTTTGTCTGATGAAGCAACTACTGTTGCGAAAGCACTCACCACTGTCTTTTACTTTTTGTTTTCATTAAACGTTATTGTGTGTTACCTTGGTGCATTGTGTTTATATTTTTACTTATTTTTTGCACCTTGGTTTTACCCGCAGCCGTTTCTTTTTTGTTTCTTTTTAAATCTAGCTTACAGTTAACCACTTACGACATTAAACCACCACTTAGTACCGATGCAGAAATTCTTATATCTAAACTACAACTTAACAATGTCAAAGCCATCTATATTATTTGTATCTATGTACCCCCCAATAACAACAATACCACCATAGAAAATATCCTTTGCTGGTTATCTCAACACCTGCCCCAAGAAACCATAATCCTTGGTGATATAAACATTGATTGGAACTGCTGTAGCAGCAGCCACCCGACCACCATCAACCTATATGGTTTTGATCAAACCATTACATCCCCCACCAGGATAGACAAACACAACAAGAAAGAAAGCACATTAGACTGGATTCTGTTAAACAACCATCCCAATTATATGAATTTGGAACCCTTCCTGATGACATAAGTGACCACTCACTTACCTATATCATCAGGCATAAAACCTATACTCCCATTCCTACCACAGTCAGGAATATAAGATCCAAAAAGAACTTCAACCCAGATCTCTTCCAAAATGAACTCAGAGCATGCAAATGGTCTCCCCTAAAATAACTCCCTCTGGAAGTAGCTGTTCAATACTTTAATTCTAACTTCTTAGCCATCCTTGATCATCATGCACCAACCCGTACTATTAGAATTAAGACCAAGTCTGCCTCATGGCTTTCTAAAGATACCAAACAGAAAATTCACCTCAGGAATAAATACTGGGCCAAATGGAGAATGATCAGAAATCCTGCAGACCAACAAAATTTCAAACAACTAAGAAATAACACTAAGAAAACTATACTATCTGATAAAAGAAACTTCTACCTTCAATTTCAAAAGGCAAACCATAATAACCCACAAAAATTCTGGGCATGTATCAACCAGTTACTACATCCAGGTCAATCCAGTACACCAAACCCACTAAACACTGACCATCAAAATCCCATGCATACTGCCAATGCCTTCAATACCTTTTTCACTGACGCTATCCAAACACTAGCCAGTCAACTATCACCTAATACTTTTACTTTACCTACTTATAACAAAGCCACACCCCCTCCATTCATTTTCCAACCAGTCCCAACAACCCATATTATTGCCCTAATCCAAAAACTGAAACCAGGCTCTCCTTCAGCAGACCAACTACCTGATGAATATCTACAGAAATCTGCCAAATTAATTGCTTACCCCATCTCCATTCTGATCAATAGAAGTATTAGCGAAGGTCACATCCCTAACATCTGGAAAGTCTCCCATATTATCCCCCTTCACAAAGGTGGAAACTCCACCGAATTCTCCAACTACCATCCCATAGCCTTTCTTTCTCCTTTGGCCATGATCATGGAAAAATGCATCCAAAGGCAATTGCTAGACCACCTAATCCATAATAACTTGCTCTCTAACTGTCAACATGGTTTCAGACCCTCCCATAGCACTACCACTGCCCTCCTTTCCTTTACAGATTGTATTAACAAAAACCGTAACTGTAATATGCTTTCCTCTGCACTATTTATCGATCTTTCAAAAGCATTTGACATGGTCAATCATCAAATTCTGACAGATATCCTCAAATCCCTGGCTTTAGATGCACTCTCTATCAAATGGTTCCAATCCTACTTAGATCAAAGACAACAGGCTGTACTCTGGCAAAACACTCTTATCTAACCACCTACCAGTTAACCTCGGTGTACCTCAGGGATCCATATTAGGACCACTCCTTTTCTCCATATTCATCAACGACCTTCATCTAGCAATTCCCCATGCTACTTGCATACAATACGCAGATGACTCCACACTTGTATGCTCAGCCACAACCACCTCTGAACTTCACTCCCTTACCCAAAATATATTTAACACTGTTGAACAATGGTTCACTCACCGTTGTCTTCTATTAAACCCCAAAAAACTAAACTCCTCCTTTTCAATCCTAATCATAAGTCCTCTCCCAAAGATTTTGCTGTGGTACCATTATATCACCTGACCTAACTACCAAGCTACTTGGTATTACCATTGACAACAACCTTACCTTTGACATACATATCAACAGCACTATTAAATCTGTCAACAAAAAACTTGGCGGTCCCTACAGAATTAAACCCTTCCTGTCACCTACAGCTAGGACTACTATTGCACACACTCATCTAATCTCTACACTCCTGTATGCCTCAAACATTTTCACTAATCTATCTAAGAATAACCTCAAAAAATTGGAAATCTCATGCAATAACAGCCAGATTTGCTACTGGTAACCCATTTAGAACTCACCATTGCCTTAATTTAAAGCAGCTTCAGTGGTTGGAACTACAGAATCTGCTCAGATACCACCAACTAATCTTTGCCCACAAGACAGTTTACCAACCTTCCAATACTCCTACTCTATCCACCATCATCACCCCCTATCATAATCTGAAGTCCTTATGTTCATCTCAAAAACTTCTAATTAACACATCTAAATCTAACAACAGGGCTGGGGATTCTCTCTTCTCTAATACTGTGGGAAAATTTTGGAATCTCCTACCCAGCGAACTTTACTCACTTTCCTCTATATCACTCTTCAAAAACAGACTGAAACTTTTCCTCAAAACACACTGGTTATGCCCCTGCACTAAACCTGACTAATTCTTTACTCTACCCAAATACAGTCAGCATATCCTATACCTTACCATGTTCTTCATTCCACATTGCTGCAGTCCTAACTATTGGGTAGTCCGCTGTCCAGTCGGCCCGAATACCCACGCCACTGTGTTGTGGGCGCATTAGACTGGGACATCACTGACAGAGGGGCGTCAGGCGCATGACCGACGCCATCTGGAAAGTTTTGGAAGTCAGGTCCGCATGCAGAAGCAATTTGGCGAGGCAGGTTGGCGCTTGAAAGTTTCTGAAGTCAGAGCTCAGACCTAATCAGAATTAGTAACTCCGTTGATTATTATTTTTTGGTTTTCTTGCCTCTTTATATACCATCAGAAGAAGAAAAATTTTAACTGTATTTGTGAAACGAACAGATACCCTATAGGATTACCATACTTTGTGTGTATACCTTGTTTAGGCCCACGCAGACGTTGCCAGCCGCCTGTTTGGTGCTGATTTAACAAACGACTATTAAGAGAAGGTTAGGAGACTGTGCCAGGTTAGTGTTTGGAAAGGGCTAGAATTATAAAATGCCGAGGATGCTCACCAAGCCGCCAAAAAAAAAATCAAGGACAAAGCAGCAGGAGGGGAAGAACCCACCGAGAGTCCACAGCGTTGGTTCTTTGAAGAGCTCAGTGCCGAGCTGGTTCTGCCAGGTGTTTCTCCAGGTCTGGGAGAGACTTTACTGTTACAGGATGGATCCTCTCAGGAAGTTCTCACTCTGTATTTCATTATGTCCATCCCTCTGAATACTTACTCGTTTAAAAAAAAAAAAAAAAAATTTAATTTTTTTACTATTTCTGAACATCAATCTGCCTCTTTTATTGTACTGTACTTGTATATGGAATTAGCCTGTATGCCTCCCCTTTTTTTCTCCATTAAGTAATGTACCTACTTGCTATTTTGAATTTTACATTGTATTGAATGCATTTCATATTGGATTGACTTCTGTCCTCTCTGTATTATTTCTGTATTACCCAAATTTGTACTTGTATACACATCTGAAGTTATTTTATATTGTCTTGCAATTTTATTGTCATGTGTGTCGAAAATGGACATATATCCAGTTAGACTAGCCCGGTCAACAAATGCAAAATAAAATATATATATATAAAATATACATATATATATATATATATATATATATATATATATATATATATATATATTTTATTTTATTTTATTTTACATTTGTTAACCGTGATAGTCCAACTGGAACAGGTCCATTTTCAGTGGAGGCCCGGGGAGAAAAGCTCCAGAGTTACAAATAAGTGAAAAAGAGTACAATTCTTGCTAACAGCTACACATTGCACTTATATAATACAATGAGCAAACAGTAGTAGAATTAATATTAAGCAAGGCTAGCATAGTACAATACATCTTTTAATCTGGTTTGCATGACAGAAAGTTGGCTACGTTACAGAAACATGGAGAGGAGTGCCAATGGATAAAAGGTGGGTAGTTAGGTGATACTTGGGCAGATCCAGGTTTTTCTAAGATGTGCTTTGAGTAGTGATTTGAAGTGGGAGTTTGTGTACGTATTGGTTATGCTAGAGGGGAGAGTGTTCCAGTATTTAGCTATTTTGTAGGAGTATAGGGCTTTGCCGGCAGTATTGTTGGCGGTGGTGATATTTAGGACAGGTTTATTAGAAGATCTAAGAGGGCGATTGGAAGAGTAGTGGGTTAGTAGATGTTTTAGTGATAGAGTTTTGTTTGGGATGTTTAGGATGTTAAAAGCATCTGTAAGTTGTTGGTAGTTAAGTAATTGTGGGAATTCGAGCCATTGAAGGTCAGTAAGTACTTTGCAGTGGTGGGTTTTGAAAGGGGAGTTGTTTGCAAATTTAGCAATTCTGTTGTAACATCCCTCGAATTTGTCGAGGTCTGTTTTTCTAATATGGGTAAATATGGGTGCAGCATACAGTAGCATGGATAAGAGATGGGTTTGGGCTAGGGTGATTCTTGCTTTGTCAGTGAGAAAATTCTTGTGTCTATAAAGAGTACCCATTTTTTTGTGGACCTTCTGGATAGTTTGAGCTATGTGAATATCAAAGTACAGATTTTTATCAATCTCATCTCCTAGGAGTTTTGTATGTGTGGTAGGAGAGATGCCTGTGCCATTTCTAGATGTGATTGAGAAGGTTAGGGTGGTAGATCTGGATTTATTGGGGGCAAACAAGAGAAGTTTTGTTTTATTAGGGTTGAGAATCAATTGGATGTCAGTGATCCAGTCTTCTATGGAAGAGAAGGAGTCTTGGGCCAGTTTGTTTAGGGTGGTAAGAGATGGGGCTGCACAGATGAGTGTAGAGTCATCTGCGTATTGTATTAGTGTGGCATGTTTGGAGGCAGTATGTAGGTTATTTGTGAAAATAGAGAACAATAGTGGGCCAAGTACTGATCCCTGAGGTACACCTATAAATGTAGGAAGAAGGGGTGACAGGTCAGCTTGCCATTGGACAGCTTGCTGTCTGTCTGTTAGATAGCTTTTGAACCAGGAGATGGTAGGGGAGTCAAAGGATAGGGCAGGGAGTGCATCAAGTAGCAGGGGATGTGAAACCATGTCGAAAGCTTTAGAAAGGTCAAGGAAGATAGCAGATACAAAGTTATTGTTTCTGTGCAGGTTGACTTAATTTATGAAAGACAGAAGGGCAGTAGTTGTGCTGCGGTGAGGGCGGAAGCCATGTTGAGTGAGGGAAAGAAGATTATGTGAAGTTAAGTACTGGAGAACCTGGAAGTGGATACATTTCTCTAAGAGCTTGGATAGGGGAGAGAGAATGGCTATTGGCCAATAGTTGGAAAAGTCATATGAGCTACCACCTTTATGTAGTGGTATGATGTAGGAGATTTTCCAGATTTGAGGAACATAGGCTTCTTTGATTGACGGGTTGATAAGGATTGAGATGGGGTAAGATAAAGTGTCAGCTGCTATTTTCACAAAGTTTGCAGGCAATTCATCGGCTGCAAGAGTTGTAGGTTTTAGTTTACAGATGAGCTTCTTAATTTTTTTAGTTGGAACAGGTGAGAGGGTAAAGGGGGGTAAGTTATTTGAGAGTTTAGCTGAGTTACTTGAAGCGCTATTTTTAGTAGTAATGGGTAGGTCATTGTGTTTGGTGAATTGGCTGGTTAAAGTATGGATTGAGTTTATGAAGTGATGGTTTAGTTGGGTAGCGATATTGCTATTTTCATTATTGGGGGATTTAGGGTTGGGGGTGGTAGTTTCACCTGGTCTTAGCAGCGAGTTTAAGGTGTTCCAGAATTTTGTGGGTTTTTTTGAGTGTTTGTTTTGTAAACCAAGGAAGTAGTTTTGTTTGTTTTTTTGGCTTGGTTCCTAAGCTGTTTATAGTTTTGTTTACTTTGGTTGGAGATGTCTTTTTTCCATTGTTTCCAAGCTGTGTCCCTAGATGTTAATAAGGCATTTCTGCTCAGCCATGGAGCATAGTTTGCTTTGACTCTAATTTTTCTGATTGGGGCAATTGCATTTATAACTCTGGTGAATATTTTGTTGGAATATTCTACTGCTTGGTCTAGGTCTAGAGTTTTTAGTGCCTCCCAGTTGCATTATTTTAGTGTCATTTAGATCCTCTGGGTTTAAGTTTTTGTTGGCCCTGACTTGTATATAGAGTATGGGCTTTGTGATATTGGCACGTTTCCTAAGGAGAAAAGTAGGCAGATGGTCGCTTAGTCCATCAGGTAGAAGTCCTGTGTGATAGTTATATTTGGGATAGTTCACTAATGTCCAGTCAATAATAGACTGTCTTTGGGAATTTTTGTCTATTCTGGTGGGTTCTTGGATTAATTGGGCAAATCCATAGAGATTTATTGAAATGGAGGGGTTAGTTGAGTTACATGCTAGCCAGTCAGTGTTTAGATCTCCTAGTACAATTGTTTCATGTGGAAGGTTTTGACTGAGCCACTGAATAATGTCTTCTATAGTATGGGAGTTATTTCCAGGAGGGATATAGCTACATAGAATGTTAATTTGTTTTTCATTGTTCACAGATAGTGTGGCACCTAAGATTGCTGCGTTCTGAAATATGGGTATGGGGGTTTGAAGTGGCTGGTGGTTGAGTGAATTTTTAAAGAAAATGGCAACTCCACCTCCTTTTCTGTCTGTTCTGTCTAACCTGAGAATATTGTATCCTGGTGGGAGAATTGCATTGTTTGTGATGGAGGGTTTAAGCCAGGTCTCTGAGATAGTGAGAATATCTGGGGAATGGTGAGAAATTAATGCATGTAGGTCTGGGAGTTTGTTTGAAATACTTCTGGCATTGATATTTATGATCAGTAGGTCTGATTGAGTTTTATTTGCTAGGGTAGTGGAAAGGGGTCCTGGGTTTGTGTGAATGTCTCCTGATATAAGGAGTATTGTGCTGAGAATTATTATATGCTTAATAGTGTGTGCTATACTTGTGAAGACTTTAAAATGGGTTTTCCTATAGTAAGGATTTGGAAGGTGGATCTTATTAGTATATAGTATTATGTCGCCTTAAATAAAGTTGGACAGATAGTAAAGTTGGTATATGTGTTAGTAGGTGTTAAAGTATTTGTTGTATGGTAGGTGGTATTATCTATGGGGTTAAATGTGTGTATGGATGTAATGTAGGTTAAGGAAGAGAGTGATAGTAGGAGGAAAATTAGTAGAAGAAACATGTTAGGGTATAGCGGGAAATAGATGGTGTATGGCCTTCGGATTGAGAGTAGGTTCTAAGGTACGGTAGTAGTGAGAGGAGTACAAAAGTAGGCATAATTTCCTGAGGCTGTGGCCAGTAGTAGTAATTGGAGGGAGGTGAACAGGTGACAAGGAGCAAAAATATATTTGGATGATGTGGGGGTGGGTGGGAATTGGGGGTAGGGAAGCGGAGTGAGCCGATCAGCAGCGAGGCGAACAGTGCGGGGCACAACCCGACTGGGCTATTAAAGAGCCAGTCAGTATGTGCTGTTAAAAGTAAGTTCAAGCACACAGCTTACCAGGGTAAGGTCTTGCGGTTGTATATTTATTTAAACTGCTATGATTTTAGACTTAACACTGTATTCTAGTTTGAGAAAAATAAAACACTATACACTATTTTGTACAGTAGCTAAGATACCTATATAATACTAGCTAGTGATTCTAGTTCCCGGGGGAGGCAAAGCAGATTTCAGCCTTTACATTACAGCTGAGTAATAGACTAAGGTATTAACCTTGCGCGCTTGCAGAAATAAAGCCTTGGCTGTTGGGAATGACTTTGGTGCTGCTGCCAGATAATTTAAAATTAGCACAGCATTCCTCTACCATAGCAAACCTTTCCATGGGGTGGGCTGGGGTTGGGAAACTGCAGCCGTGTGGTGATCCTAGGAAGCAGAGGGGAAAGTGAGGTTAATAGAAAGATAGGATTAGGTCCAGAACAGAATTCTAACCTGCTATGTGCTGGCAAACTCCTATTGTAGTGTGCAAAACATAGCTTAACCATTCATAGGAAATACAGCTTTAACCAGTTTAATCCTACTCCTTCACAATGATAATTCACTACAGGTACAAAGCTTACTGAAACAAGTCATCTGCTTGGCATTAGATATTATTAAATAACACTCTGTACAGCAAATCATACGTTCCTTATCTATAGCTTAACTAACTACTGCTATGGATAGTACTTTCGTTTGTATTCTCTTAAATAGCTGTATTACAGCAATAATAATACATTCCGTATCTATAGCATAACTTATCCCTGCTTCAAATAGTATATTCGTTTGTATTCCCTTAAAAATTTGTAAAGTAGTACGGTAAAAGAACCCCTGCTTTTACCACTTATATAAACAAAACAAAATAACAGCATGCAGCTGGAGTAATGTATGTTCCTGGTGCGTTATTTAGCTTCCAATAAGATTAGGAAATGCAGTAAACCCCAGGCATTTAGACACACTCTATGTTTAGTAGTAAAGTTCCATACCAAACTTGTAACCGAGCTCTACCTGGCTACAGCAAACAACAGATATTTACTCCTGAGACAGTCAGTGTTTAAAGCATTCAGTCGCACATTTTGAAACAGTACAAAAGGCCAAAATACACATAAAATACAAATAATTGGGCTAGTGGAATACTCCCTACCTACGCCTCCGAGTTCCGAGAGCACTAGCGTCCTCTGATAACTAAATTGAAAATGGCGCCATTCCATGAGGTTTTCTAACCTCTGTTCTGGGCTCGGGGTTGCTAAGCTACCAGGTCTTACAAAGGAAGTATTGCAACCACGTGGTCTCCAGCCCGACCGGGCTATTACAGAGCCAATCAGTATGTGCTGTTAAAGTAAGCTCAAGCACACAGCTTACCAGGGTAAGGTCTTGCGGTTGTATATTTAAAATGCTATGATTTTAGACTTAACACTATATTCTAGTTTGAGAAAAATAAAACACTGTACACTATTTTGTACAGTAGCTAAGATACCCATGCAATACTAGCTAGTGCTTCTGGTTCCCAGGGGAGGCAAAGCAGATTTCAGCCTTTACATTACAGCCGAGTAATAGACTAAGGAATTAACCTTGCACGCTTGCAGAAATAAAGCCTTGACTGTTGGGAATGACTTTGGTGCTGCTGCCAGATAATTTAAAAGTAGCACAGCAGTATATATATATATATATATATATATATATATATATATATATATATGTATGTATATATATTTGCATCTTTAAACAATATGCTATACTTGTAAAACTATTAAAGTGAAAAAAGAAGTTATGTCTTACCATAACGTTCCATCTACGTTGTAGATCTTTGTTTATTCATTACCATTGGGACCTCAGTTCCGTCCTCTGAACTGATATGGGTGTTTCCAAGCTCATGCCAGCCAAAAACTCTCAGCTAAGACCTACCCATAATGCCCCTCTCCTAGTTACTTCAGATCGAGTTTACCCGCCCTTAGATAATAGATGTAGTAATAGAAAAACAAAAAAAAATAGTAGGAGCCTCTGTCTGAGTAAATACCCTAACCAGGAGTTCCTAAAGTCCTCCAGGAGTCCAGGCAGGGGAAGAAGGTCAGGAAGTAATGAATAAACAAAGATCTACAACACAGATGGAACGTTATGGTAAGACATAACTTCTTTATCTGATGTTGTAAATCTTTGTTTATTCATTACCATTAGGACCAAGTCCCCAGCTACTTTAGTCCTGGGTGGCCCTAAGGAAGGATATTCCTGAGCACCATAGAACCAAAAGATGCACGTCCTCTGGAGGCGAAATCCAATTTGTAATGAAATATAAAGGTATGAGGTCTTGCCCAAGTGGTTGCTGTACAGATATCGTTCATAGAGGCTCTGGAATGAAATGCTATAGAAGTAGCCATAGATCTGGTAGAATGAGCCTTTATTCTGGAAGGTAAGGATAGCTTATTCTGTTGGTAGATAAAGGTAATGACGTTTCTAAGCCAGGAGGATAAAGTCACTTTGGAAACAGGTTTACCCAATCTGGGTCCTGTAAAGGCCACAAACAATTGATCTGTTTTCTTGAAAGATTTAGTCCTGTCCAAATAACAACGAAGCTGCCGATGCACATCAAGGGTGTGCAAAAGGTACTACCCTCTGTTAGTATGCTGAGGGAAGAAAACCGGCAGGTCAATAGATTTATTAATGGAAAAGCCAGAAATGACCTTGGACAAGAAAGAAGGGTTAGTACGAAGGGACACCCTATCCGTGTGGAAGATTAAGTAACTCTTGACACTCAACGCCTGCAGCTCAGATACTCTTCCTGCTGAGGTAAGTGCTACTAGAAGTAAGGTTTTCTATGACAAAAATTACAGATCACATGAATCAAAAGGCTCAAAAAGAGAACCTGTGAGAGACTGAAGTACCAAAGTCAAGTCCCAGGGTTCTAAGGGAGTCTTGACCGGAGGTTTAACATGTAATACTCCTTTCAAAAAGTTCTTGCATAGGCGGTGTGACATAATTGAAGAATTATCAAGATCATTATGGAAATTGGCGATAGCTGCTAAATGTACAGGGATCGTCGAAGCTGAGGCTCCTGCATGCAAAAACAGTAGTCAGGTATTGTAGGATTTTTTAAATAGGCATAGAGAAAGGGTCTAAGTTCTGATCTTTGGCCCAAATAGAGAACCTAGTCCATTTACTAGAATAAACTTTCCTAGTGGAAGGTTTGCGTGAAGCCAGAAGAATTTCATGAACAGGAGATGGGATGTCAGGCAGCCTGACAATCATGGGAAGTGAAGGAACCAAACTGTGAACTTGAGACTGTGCAGGTTCGGATGAATCAGTCCCTGAGGATGAGCTAACAGGTCTTGGGAATGAATGATCCAGGATCCACGGACTGTGAATCAGATGAGGCCATAGGGAAGACCCGGTGGCCAATCTTGCGTTAGAGCATCTCTCAGTGGTTCCCCCTGAGGGGGGATCAGGGCAAAGTAGCTTCTGCATTTGTAGTTTTGGGGGGAAGCAAACAGGTTGCAGCAAGGCTTGCCCCATTGTTGGAAGATCCGATCCGCTGTTACAGGGTTGAGGGACCACTTGTGAGGCATCAGGATGTTCCTGCTCAGATTGTCCGCAATAAGGTTGGAACTCCCGGGAATGTGTGTTGCTATAAGGAAGCGGTTGGAAGCTATCGTCCAGTGCCAGATCCTCATGACTTCCCGACACAGGGGGTAAAACCTGGTTCTGCCTTGCTTGTTGATATACCAGACGACTGACATGTTGTCTGACTGAATTGCAATGGTCCCAGAGGGTAGGGACGCATGGAACACTTGCAATGCTAGGAGAACTGCCCTCAGTTCCAGGACAAATTGGCCTCCATGGGGGACCAAGTGCCTTGGACAGTCTTTCCCTGGAAATGCCCACCCCCCCATGCTAACAGGGAAGTGTCTGTGGTCACCGTGGCCGTGGCTGGGGAAGACTGGATGGTCGACACCAAAGATTTGTTTGTGGGTTCATCCACCATAACATTTCTTCCTTGCAACAGGATGGTGCAGCGGTACCGTTGTCGCCTCACAGCAAGAGGTTCTCCCGTTCAATTCTCGATTGGAGCGCCTTCTATGTGGAGTCTGAATGTCCTCCCCACGGTCGAGTGGCGTTCGAAAGACATGCGTGAATGGGCGTGCCTTCGTTGAAAGTTAGGCGTCGAGCTGGAACCTCGGCACCATAAAAATCTACTGCCAAAGTTCCACTGTGGCGACCCCTAACCGGGAAAGGCCGAAAGAAGAAGAACAACAACAGTGTGAAAGACGTATCATGTGGTCGAGTGGGTATATTAGCAACAACCATTGTGAGGAAAGGAGCCACTGTAGGATTCTCATGTGCAGTCTCGCCAGTGGTACCAATGTAATGGCAGCCGCCATGGAGCCTAAGAGTTGCAGTACAGGACGTGCTGGTACATAGGTAGAAGATCTTGGATTTGGTGAGTTATGTTCGAAAACCTGTGAGGGGGGAGAGAAGCTTGACAGGATGTTGTGCCGAAGACTGCTCCAATGAATTCCAGTGTCTTCATTGGAGACATTGAGATTTGTCCTTGTTGATTGTAATCCCCAAACGGAGAGCGAGACCTTGAATGTAAGAAGATTCCTGGCTGGAGCGGTAAGGAGCCAATCGTCTAGGTAGGGAAACACCTGAAATCCTTGTAGTCAAAGATGAGCTACCACAACTGCCATACATTTGGTGAACGCTTGAGGGGCTGTCGAGAGACCGAATGGCAGTGCCCTGAACTGGTAGTGATTGGCTCCCAGCCGGGAGCGGAGAAACCTCCGGGAGCGGTGATCCATCTTTATGTGGTAGTATGCATCCTGGAGGTCTGTAGAGCACATCCAGATATCCCTCTCTAGGAAGGGAAGAATGGACTGTATTGTGACCATCTGGAAATTTTGAAGTTTGATAAATTTGTTCAATAGGCTGAGATCCAGGAATGGTCTCCAGTCCCCTGTCTTTTTTGGCACTAAAAGGAACCTCGAGTAAAACCTGGATCCTGTCTGGTCTGGTGGTACTGGTTGGTGACTCTTTTCCTTAGCAGCTTTTCTATTTCTAAGGCTGCTAATTCCCTCTGATTGGGTAGTACATCGGGGATGGGAGTTAAATCGAATGCTATTTGGTAGCCTCTGGATATCATTCTCTGCATCCAAACATCGGTAGTAATAAGATGACAGGCTGGTAGATGCAGAGAAAAACGACCCCTGACTGCTTCCAGAGGAAAGCAATCGGGCCGCTGCTCAGGAGCTCTGGTAGGGTCTGCCGGAGAATGAATCTCTAGCACCCTGGTTACACGGACCCCCTCTACCCCGAAAGGGACGTCTTCCATATGAGTTGTCCCCTCTGCCCCGGGGGGATTGTTCACCATGAGTGTCACGAAAAGGTCCTTGGGATTTCATGAACCACATATTTCCTCCCTTTTGGTTCCTGGAGTAGGACCTCTGGGGGTTGGAAAGGCATATGCCCACAGCAGACAAGGTATTTCCATCTTTCTCACTACGTATAAGTGTGTCTCGTACTTTGGGTCCAAAAAGTGCAGATTTGTTGACAGGTGCATTGATGAAGGAAGATTTAAAGGGGTCTGCGAAGTCACACAACCGCATCCAAGCATTATGTCTCATGACAGCGCCTGATGCGGCAGCTCAAGCTGCCCCCTCGGAGTGAGATATGAAACGTGTCAAGGAGTTCGAGATGGATTCAAGGGTAGCTAGCTGCACGACGACAGTATCATGCACCTCATCAGGCAGTACCCCACCAAAGAGGGAGACATTTCAGAATTTAGATCTCTTTAGAGGTGAGTAAAGTGTGCCAGATAGTACAGCGACTGAATGGCGAATGTCGCTGAAGCATAGGTCTGTTTCCCTAGTCTGTCCATGGTTTGGGACTCTCTGTTTGGAGAATGGACGGTGGAACTATCTTCTGCCAGTTTCCTCTTGGTGGCCGCTGCCACGACCATAGAATCAACTGTCAACTGCTAGGACCAATGGGGCTGGTCTTCAGGTGTAGATAAAATTTTTTGTTTGGCCTCTGAGGGACAGGTTCTACATTGTCCAGAGCCTTCCAGGCACGCTGTACAATGATTTTAACAAGGTTGTCTGCCTGTGGAGTCACCCAGGAAGTAGATGGCCAGGCACGGAAGGCCTGCAGGAACACCGATTCCTCAGAAGAAGGGTTATAGGACTTCCAGTCTCCCCGCTGCTTAAGGATTTCGAGAATGTCTCCAAGTGAGATGTCATCTGGAGAAGACTGTGGGGACCCTTGCCCTCATCACAATCAGTGTCCTCGGTGATAGATTCCTCCAGTGAATCAAGGTGCTTCCTCTGGGGTGTCTTCCCAGTGGGATCTTCTGAGGAGGACTCAGGAGATGGGTTTCCCTTCAAAAAGGGCTCTTGTGACTCCCGTGCCTGGGGTCCCAAAATAGAGGGTTGGGAGAGGTGCATGCTAGGGGAGGATTCTGATACTGATGTCATTGCTACTGACTGCAAGTCCATTACCTGTACAGCATGCCCACCTGAGGAGGGATGGGAGTCCGGAACCGGGAGGGACAACCTCAGAACCGGGATCATACCTCGCCGTGAGGAGCCCACCTCCAGGTGAGGAGCTCTGAGAGAACTGGAAGCCTTCGGAGCCGTGGACATAGACGGCGCCAGCGAGAAAATAGGCGCTGGGCTAGTTACTAAGGTACAGATGGTCCAAGCACTGCTTTGGGAGAGCATCAGTTCCACTGGAGCCGATGCAACAAGGGTGGAAGGTGCCGACAGGGAAAACACTGCTGTCGGAACCGAGACAGTATGCACTGGAGTGGAAGTATCTTGTCCTTGGCAGGTATTCGAGTTTTGGAGCTGATGGAGCAGAAGAAACTGTCGGCCCCATGGCTGGGGATGGTGCCGAAGCAGGTACAATCATCTGAGCTGATGTCAGATCCAAGGACAGCACCGAAGTCAGTGGTGCCAAGGTCGGAACTGAAATAAGGGTGAATATCATGGATGGCACTGAGGGAGAAGACACACAGAGCCTGATGCTGAAGAGGTCTGCGTCGAGGACCCGGCGAAGCACGGAGCCAACTCGGTTCTGTAAAGGAGATGCAGGAACCGAGTGACTCCATTTGTCCTTATGTTTTTTGGTTTTTAGAGGGGGTGAGACCTCCGACCCAGACAGAGCCTCTGAAAAAGGTGTCTCGAGTAATCCGTTTTTCCTTATGTTTTTTGGTCTTTGGTGGGGGTGAGACCTCCGTCCCAGATAGAGCCTCCGATAAAGGTGTCTTGAGTAATCCGTTTTTCCTTATGTTTTTTGGTCTTTGGAGGGGTGAGACCTCCGGCCCAGGTAGTGCCCCCTCCTTTTAAGATGAGTTTATTTTTACTTTCTGCTAGTGTACAATTACTTAGACTAGCACAAATGTCATAGTCAGCTTTAATATGATCCACGCCCAAACAGTAGACACAACGAACATGTGTATCTGAGTTAGGCATCTTATGTCCACACTTGTCACACTGTTTACATCCCAAATTAGCTTTGTCTGACATAGTAAGGCAACAAGGCTATCCTATAGGAAAATTAAGGGAGAAAATACCACTAGTAAAAAGGAAAGGCCTATCAAAGACAGGAGAGAAGGACAGTACCAATAAAGGTAAAAAATTAAATTACCAAGGAAAAGGGTAGGAAATAGGCCTAGGTTATAGGCGACAGTGAGAAAGGGCTAATTTGACTAAAAATTAAATAATTTTGAAGAGAAACTGTCTTAAAATTAACACATTTCTACTTAGCTTTGAGAGAGATGGCTAGCATGTCTGACTAGGAACACAGCAAACGAGATCTGAAGTAACTAGGAGAGGAGCATTATGGGTAGGTCTTAGCTAAGAGTTTTTGGGTAGCACGAGCTTGAAAACAGCCGTATCGATTCCAAGGACAGAACCGAGGTCCCAATGGTAATGAATAAACAAAGATTTACAACATCAGATTCCAATAGAATTTTGAAATCACAAAAGAATATTAAAATAAAACACTTAACAGAATGGAAAACTGGATTTGTTCCCTACTCAGCAGTGTCATTACTGTTTACTGTTTGATTGGGACAAGATTTCACCCCCCCTCCCCGAAACACATTCTCAGCTCCCACACTCCTCTTTGCTTAATGTCACACATCCTCAGGTCACACAAAACCAAAGCAGGAAATGTAATTTCATTGAAATTATTCCTCATGTCACTCAATACTCAAGTATACATAATCAAAAGAATTTATAAACTGACCCATTATGGTAGGAAGTATAATAGGAATACTAATAGTCCTGTAAATATTCAAGGCAACAGACTGAAGGTATGTTTATACTATTCCAGTGATGCTAAATGTTATAGAGACATTATAGAGAAACACTGGAAAATTTTGACTACTGATGATATGATTAGCAATATTATAGATGACAGACCCAAGTTTGTTTATAAAAATATGAAATCTTTGAAACAACGTCTTTGTATTCCTAAGAAAAGTAGGAAAGAACCAATTAAACACTGTATGATGCCATGTGGGCATTGTAAATGTTGTCAATACATTGACAGTAGTGGAGAATATAGTCACCCTGACCAAGGTAAAATTTATAAGTTTAATATTTTTGCCACATGTGAGACTGCTCATGTAGTATACTTAGCATACTGTCCCATTTGTCTCCAGTTCTATGTGGGGAAAACCGACAGGACCCTTAAAGAGAATTAAAGAACATTGTTATCATGTCAACAAAAGTAGTAGTGTTGGTGCTCTTTGTAAACATATATTAAGAACTGATAATTCTCATTTTTTCAGGTTCATGGTGATAGCATGTGTATTTGAAGACATCAGGAAAAGTGACATCAACAATTTAACAGAGCAGATAGAATCCAAATGGATAATTAGGTTAAGGGGAGACTTTGGGCATGGTTTGAATGATAGGGTACCTATTAAACCGAGGCTTAAAGCAAGACGTTTAAGCAAGAAATTAATTATGAATTCATTATAGGTTATATTAAGTATTATTTATAATCGTATATGTATTTATAAGGAATTTTTAACTGGTAGTATTTTGTTGTGCATGAATTTATTTATTATATATGTAAATGATTTTTATTCTGTGGAAATAGATGAAAGTAACTAATGGTTTTATAGGAAGGCTGTCTAGAGGTAGTATACCTTTTAATATTAATTGCAGGTAGTCATGTGATTTGTTGAATTGACTAATAGGTTTTGTATGTGTCTTAGTATACATCTGATGAAGTAGCTCTGCTACGAAAGCGCTTTTGTACTTTGTTGTTCTATATTAAACTAAAGTTATACTGGAATTCCTTGCTGTCCTTGGATCCTTCTGTGTTTGTTGTGTGGTATACATTTTGACTTTTGCTGGATTCAAGTGCTGGCTGGAGTCTGTGGTTTGTGTTTCTACTTACTGTATAAAAACAGACATTCCAGGAGATATCTGTGCTTCTGGCTGAGAGCCAGTCATTTCCAATTCAGCGCACTGCCCTTTGGTCTCATCACAGTCCTCACTGTGTTTACCAAGTCTATGGCAGTAGTTGTAGCTCACTTGACACTTAAGGGATTCCAGATGTTTCCATATCTGGACAACTAGCTCATAACAGCTCTGACTAGGCACCATTTAATTCAAGTTCGGAACTACTTACTTCAGTTATGCTCTCATCTGGGGATTTCTGTCATTTACAACAAATCTCAAATCAAACCGACTCAGATATTGGAATTCATTGTTGCTCTGTTCAATATGGTCACTCAGATGGCTTCTCTCCCTTTGTCCCAGGTTCAAACAATTCAGTTCCAGGTCAAAAAGATAATTGATAGTTCTTTTCTTTCAGCTTAGCTGATACTGCAAGTGTTGGGATCCATGTCAGCGGCAATCACTCTTGTACCGCTGGCAAGGTAACACATGAGGTTCCTTCAGTGGACACTTGCAACTCAGTGGTCTGTTCTCCAACAACCATTATCCATTTAAGTCAAAGTAACACAAGTCTGCAAAAATTACCTTCTATGGTGGATCCCTTCCAATCAAATACAAGAAGGCTGTCCCTTTGTTCTCCCTCATCCCAAGGCCACAGTGACCATGGATTCTTCTCAGATCGGGGGGGAGGTGGCACTTCTTGAGAAGGATGATCCAAGGCACATTGTGCTCAGAAGAGGCCAACATGCATATCTGTGTCCTGGAAATGAGAGCTGTCCTCCTAGCATTGCAGGCTTTCCAAGACACTTTCCCAACTGGGACATTGTGATTCATAAAGCCAGTATGTCAGTAGTCTGGTGCATCAACAAACAAGGGGGAGCCAGATCTTACCCTCTTTGAGAAGGTATGAAATTATGGCAATGGGTGATCTCATCCAATTACTTTCTGATAGTAACGCATATCCCAGGGAAGTCCAGCATAATTGTAGACAAGTTAAGCAGGTCTATTCTAATGCCTAACAAGCGGTTTCTCAGCATGAAGGTGGCGGAGAAGATTTTCTGTCGATGGGGCCAGCCATGGTGCGATTTATTTGCATCTACCCTCAACAACAAGAGACGCTCTACTTCACGCTTGACCCTGCGTTCTCCTTTATGCTTACCCCCCATACCCCTTATTCCCAAATTTCTTCAGAAAGCATCTCGACTGAAGAGCACAGTTATCCTCATTGCACCATACTGGCCTCTTCAGATCGGGTTTCCCTTCCTTTGGCCTAATCTCCTACATCCATACTGGATTCTGGATCGAACTACAAACCTACTGTCTCACCCGATAGACATGACTCATCCAGACATTTCATGTCTCAAATTGACCACATGGTTTCTCAGTTCCATTGATTGCTAGATACTCCAGGCTGTCCTCCCCTGTTCGTCACATTCTTTTATCATCCCGCAAAGCCTCTGCTAGAAAAGTTTATAAAAGTAAATTGAAAAGATTTGTTTTTGAGCACTTAAAAAGGAATGTAGATCCCTGTTTAGCTCCAGTTTCTAAATTTCTTGATTTTTTTGGCTACAATCTTTAATGAAGGCATTAGCTCCTCAGCTGTCAGAGTACAATTAGCAGCCATTTCTAATTTTCATATAGGAGTAAATAATTCAACATTAGCATCTTCCAAGCTTTGCAAAGCCTACCTCAGAGGAACATATTTACTTAGACCTCCGTTAAAGCATCCATCTTCTGCTTGGGATTTAAATATTGATCTGATGTTGTTAGTCTTCATTCATTCATTACTGATGGGTATCGGTTCCGTCCTCGGAACCGAGTCGGCCGTTATCACAAGCTCGCTCTAGCCAAAAACACTCGAGCTAAGCTTACTCGTAGTGCCCTTCTATCACCTCAGATGTCATCTGCCAAGTAGAATATCAAAACGCGTCAGGCCAACTCTCAAGCTAAGTAGTTTAGATTTATATTTCAACTTTAAACATTTTTCTCTACATATGAGGTTTTTCCCCTTTTATAGTAGTCATTCATAGTTTGCTTACCCTATCTGTTTGAGTGATTTTTTCCTGTTTCTTTACCAGTATTTTATTTCTTCATACCATTGGTGGTACAGACCTCCCTTATCTCTGTAGTAATCTCTAATACAACTGCTGGTATTTCCCCCCACCTCTCCTTTTCCTTACCTTTTACCCAGTTGGGTATTCTTTATTGCCATTGTTGGTACTAAAAAAAAAAAAAAAATCAGTCCTTTTTTTCTTGACTGTGTGTGTGTGTGTGTGTGTGTGTGTGTGTGTGTGTGTGTGTGTGTGTGCGCGCACGCCTCTGCTTCATTTACTGTTAAGGGCCTTTCCTTTATTACTGTTGGGATTTTTTACTTGAATTGTTGACATGGCTGATAAGAAGGGGACAACTGGCTTTAAACAATGCGATCAGTGCGGCAGGAAAATGCCGAATTCTGATGGACATTTGTCCTGTGTTTATTGTCTCGGGGTACTGCATTTGAAAGTTTATCCCCCATATGACATATGTAAGGGCTTTAGTGCCCGCAATTTGGCTGAGAGAAAGAATAACTTGATACATAAAGGTCTCTTGAAAACGCCTTTCTCGGAGGCTTTATCTGAGGTGGAGGGCTCAACCCCTCCTAAAAAGGAACATAAGAAGAGGAGTCAATTTCTACCTTCCACTCTTCATACCAGTGAGACTAAGTCTGTTAAGCACTGGGGCCTCATACCCCTTTTACGGTGCCGTCCTCAGTACCAGGGCTTCAAATCCCCTTATACGGTGTTGTCTTCTATTACAGAACCATCCAAGACTTAAACACCTGCAGTACCAGCCACTGCTATGGTACAATGCCCCACTCAGCACCAAAAATAGTCCCCCCAATTCAGGTCACTACCCCCCCCCCCTCGTACGCAACCTACTGGTCCTTTGACCACGGTGACAATAGGCAAAATCTTACCTCGGACCTGATGCTCCTTGTCGCTATATCCTGTTATCAGACAACAATTGAGTCAATTTCTTGAACGCCCTGATTTTCCATCAGGGATGTCAACCCGTTCCTCCAGGAGCCTTTCAGAACACGAAGATGTGAGACTCATGGATCAGCTCCTAGCAGCCAGAGGAATTCCATCTCCTTCTAAATCCTCCCTCCCACCAAGAGCCAAGGAATTTTCTCCACAGACGCTGTCATATGTTCTTCCCTCGACCTCCTTGCAAGTATTGGAGCCCTCAGTGCTGACGCCTATCCCGGTTCCAGCTTCTTCGGTTTCATTGGTAGATCTTACCATGGCTCTGGAGCATACCCTATGGTCCTCGACTCAATTGGAGCCGACCCATCCTCGGGATCGTGACTGGTCTGTCGGCACCATGACCCCTAGTACGGTGCCGTCTACTATGGTTCCGGTTGTTTTGACGGCACTGAGTCCTCTCGTGGCTCCTCCCTTGGGGATGGGCTTGTCAGAGCAGGGTGTGACCCGGGTTTCAAGGATGTCTTTCTCGGTTCAGGGCTCCCATCCCTCTTCGGGCAGGCCAGCTTTCCAGGTGATGGAGAGGGCACTTGCCTCAGCAGGCATGCAGCTGGTTCCTTCAGTGCTAAAATGCTACATATACATGTCCTCGGAACCGCAGCTGACACAGTCCACTACTCTGGGACATAGAGAATGGGAACCTCAAGATACCCTGCCAGAGGTCACCCACTCTTCGGAGTCCTCTTCAGATGCTCCCACTGAGGAAGTACCCTGTAAGAGATCATGCAAGAGGAAGCTTGTGGGTTCCCCTGAAGAATCCCTTACCCAATATACAGATTATAATGAATGGGAAGGGCCCCAACAGTCGCACCCTGAGGATGTCTCCTTTGGAGACATACTAGAAATCTTAAAGCTGCGGGGAGACTGGAAGCCCACCAACCCTTCCTCTGAAGAGTCAGTATTCTTGCAGACTTTCCATGCTCGACCCTCTACTTCCTGGGTGACCCAGCCTGCAGGTAATCTAGTTCAGCTCATAGTGCAGCGCGCCTGAAAGAATCCTGACACTGTTGAGCCTATCCCCAAGAGACCAGACAAAATTCTTTCCCCTCCAGAGAATCACCCCATTGGCCCAAAGGCTTAGAAGTAGATGCTATGGTGGTGGCAGCGGCCACTAAGAAAGAACTCACCGAGGAGAGTCCTACTGTCCATCTTCTAAACAGGGAGTCTCAGGAGATGAACAGATAAGGGAAGCGGGTGTATGCTTCATCAACCTTTGCCATTCGGTCCTTGAATTACTTGGCACATTTTACCCGTCTCTTTAGAGACCTGATCACTGAATTCTCTGGAACACTAGCAGGAGCAAGATCTGATGAGGTACATGACAAAGTTGTCTTACAGCTTGCCACCCTGGAATCCATATCGAATTCATCCATGTGGTTGATTTCTCACACTATCAAAGGGATGGCTAGAGCAGTGGGTGCAGGCGTTGTCATGAGACGTCATGCCTGGATGTGCTTTTGTGATTTTACAGACCCTTTTAAGTCTTCCTTCCTCAATGCTCCCATTGAAGCTTCCTCTCTTTTTGACCCAAAAGTAAAAGACAAATTAGCCAGGTGTGAAAAGGAAGGCAAGACCCTGTCTGCTGTGGGCGTGTGCGTTTTTCCACTCCCCAACAATCCCTCTGTAGGAATCAGAGGAGTGGAAAGATGTGGTACAGGAAAGCCCAGGGTCCTTTCCGTGACACACGTGGCGAGTTTTCCCCCTGGGGCAGAGGGGGGAACTCATCAGGAAGACTCCCTTCCAGAAGCAGAGGGGATCCGTGTAATCAGGGATCTAGAGACTCTTTCTTACCTCTGGAAGCAGTTGGGAGACTATTTTCTCTGCACCACCTTTCCTGGCAATCCATAATGACACTCTTGGGTGCAGATGATAATTACCAGAGGTTATCACATTCCTTTTGATTCTTTCTTGAAGCCGAAAAGCAAACTCCCAATGTCCTACCCAGTCAACAGGAGGCAGCAGCTCAGGAAATACAAAAGCTGCTTCTAAAATAAGTCATCCAAACAGTCCCACCAGAACAGATAGAATCCGGATTTTACTCAAGGTTCTTTTTAGTGCCAAGAAAGACAGGGGACTGGAGGCTAGTTTGAAACCTCAGCATCCTAAACAAGTTTGTCAGACAGACAAAATTCTGGATGGTCACAATTCAGTCCCTTTCCAATTCTGGAGAAAGACGATTGGATGTGCTTGATAGAGCTCCATGATGCATATTATCACATAAAAATGGGCAAATGCTCCAGGTGATTCCTCTGCTTCCAGCTGAGAGGCAGTCACTACCAATTCCGAGTGCTGCCCTTTGGTCTCTCTACGGCCCCAGAGTGTTCAGCAAATGCATGGCAGTTGTAACAGCCCACTTGAGACTGCAAGGATTCCGGGTGTTTCCATATTTAGACGATTGGCTCCTTAGTGCCCCCCCAAGCACCTGCTGCTTACAGCCTTACATTAAACCCTAAAGCTACCAAGATCCTTAGGGATCACAATAAATGAAGAAAAGTCCAAATTGACTCCTACTCAAAATGTGGAATTCATAGGGGCAACTTTTGCACTCAGTCTTGCCTAGTCGCTGTCCCACTTCACAGTTTGCAAAGACTAAAGTCTTAACTCCGGGTAATACTCTCTCAGGGCAAGGTTTCAGCTCGTGCAGTCCTACAGCTACTAGGATCAGTGGCAGCATCGATTACAGTTCCCCTAGCAAGACTACACATGAGACTCCTACAATGACTCCTAGCAGCACAGTGGTCCCCAGTAACTCATCCTATGTCCTTTCCATTCCACATAACAAATCGATGCAAACAAGACTTAATTTGGTGGATGAAGCCAGAAAATGACCTATGGAGTCATCCCTACTCCCCCTGTCAGCCCAAGGCCATAGTGGCCACGGACACTTCCTTGATTTGGTTGGGGCATTTCCAGGGAAAAACAGTCCAAGGCACCTAGTCCCCCGTGGAGGCCAACCTGCATATCAGTGTTCTAGAACTGAGGGCAGTGGTTCTAGCGTTGCAAGCATTCCAGTCTCAATCTGTCCTCCCGTCAGGGACAGTTGCTATCCAGTTGGACAACATGTCCGTAGTCTGGTATATCAACAAACAGGGGGGACCCAAATCTTACCTGTTGTGTCGAGAAACCATGAGAGTTTAGCAATGGGAGATATCTTTCAACCACTTTCTGATAGCAATGCACATTCCCGGGGACTCCACTGTAATTGCAGACAAACTGAGCAGAAGCATTCTCCTGCCTCACAAGTGATCCCTCAACCCTGTCATAGCAGCGAAAATCTTCAGTCGCTTGGCTAGTCTTGCATGCAATATATTCGCATCCCCTGCAAACCACAAATGCAGCAGCTACTTTGCCCTAATCTCTCCCTCAGGAGGAGTCCCCAAGGGACGCTCTAATACATGATTGGCCCATGGGACTTCTTTATGCCTTTCCTCCACTACCAGTAATTGCCAGACAGAATAATCTATCCTCCCCTGTACGAAACATTCTTCTGGCTTCCCACAAACCATCCACCAGGAAACTTTATCTTAGCAAATGGAGAAGATTCATAATTTGATAACGAGAGAAAAGAAGACGACCCTTTCTCGGCTTCGGTGAGTTCTGTACTGGATTAATTATCAAATATCCTCCATTCAGGAGTGCCAGCTTCCACTATTCGAGTGCACCTAGCAGCTGACTCTAACTTCCACAATGGCTTCCAAGACTCGTCCTTGATATCTCACAGTCTCTGTAAAACCTTTTTGAAAGGTGTCACAGACATTAGACCACCTTTCAGAGAGCCAGTCGAACTTGGAATTTGACATTAGTTCTTCAATCCTTGACTCATCCTCCTTTTGAGCCTGCAGCCACTTGCAATATCATTTTTTTATCCTGGAAAACTCTATTCTTGCTAGCAATTACCTCAGCAAGGGAAATAATTGAACTGCAGGCTCTGTGCATAAAACGTCCTTACATGGTTTTCCATAAAGACAGAGTATCACTTCGGACCAATCCCTCCTTCTTACCCAAAGTTATTTCTGATTTGACTATTAATCAAATAATTGACCTGCCAGTTTTCTTCCCCAATTTTTCTAATAAAGAATATTGCCTGAATTTTCTGGATGTGCATAGACAATTACATTTCTACCTGGACAGGACTAAATCACTATGAAAATCTGACCAATTATTCGTATCCTTCTCAGGACCAAAATTAGGAAAAATCTGTTTCTGAAGTAACTTTAGCTGAATGGCTGAGATTGCATTTCCTTTGCCTACCAACTAAGGTCAAAGTGCATACAACCAGACCAGTGGCAACATCTGTTGCCTTCCAAGAGCTTCCATGGATGACATTTGTGCAGCAGCAACATGGGCTACTCCTCATATCTTTGTCACTCATTACAAATTGGACTTGGTCTCCAGGGGGAGAGCATCCTTTGGTTCAATGGTGCTCAGGAGTATCCTTCCATAGGGCCTCCCAGGACATAAAGTAGCTAGGAACTCTCTCCCATCAGTAATGAATGAATGAAGATGAACAACATCAGATAAGAAATTGTGTTCTTACCATAATGTTCCATCTGTGTTATTCATCTTCATTCATTCATTACATCCCACCCTCCTACCCCCTCCAAAAGACTACCGGAGGTTCGGATTTGGTCCAAGCTTTGTGATAGGGAATTTGCTCAGACAAAGCCTCCTCTTTCTTTCTTATGGGCAAACTCGATCTGAGGTGATAGAGAGGGGGCATTATGGGTAAGCTTAGCTCAAGAGTTTTTGGCTGGCGTGAGCTTGTTATAACAGCTGACTCAGCTCAGAGGACGGAACCGATAACCATCAGTAATGAATGAATGAAGATGAACAACACAGATGGAACGTTATGGTAAGAACATAACTTCTTTTTTTACAGGCCTTAACCCAACCCCTTTTTGAACCATCAGCTAAGTATGAACTAAAATTTTTGACCTGGAAAACTATCTTTTTAGTTGCTATTACTTCTGCCAGAAGCATGTTGGAACTCCAGGCTCTGCCATCTAAACCTACTTATTTGATTTTTCTCAAAGATAGAATGTCTTTACGGACCAGTCCTTCCTTTCTGCCTAAGGTAGTGTCAGAGTCCAATATTAATCAGTTTATCAACCTTCCATTTTTCTTTCCAAATTTCTCAAATAAAAAAGAATATATGTTACATCAATTGGATGTTCACAGACAGTTATGTTTCTATCTTAATAGAACCAAAAATATGAGGAAATCTGAACAATTATTTCTTTCTTTTTTCTGAATCAAAATTAGCAAACCAGTTTCTAAAGTGACTTTAGCCAAATGGTTGACTTAATGTATTACCTTTATGGAAAAGCAGGTTTGCCTTTACCAAAACCACCAAAAGCCCATTCCACCAGGTCTATGGCAAATTCTTTAGCCTTTTTGTCTGTAACTTCTTAGGATGATATTTGTGCAGCTGCAACTTGGGCTAATCCTCATACCTTCATTGCTCATTACAAATTAGATGTCTAGGTCTCTAGGGGAAGAACAGCCTTTGGCTCATCCATGCTCAAGAATATCTTTCTTTAGAGTCCCCCCAGGATTTAGGTAGCTGGAGACTGTCCAACAGCTGAGGAATGAATGAAAATGACAACATCAGATAAAAAGTTATGTACTGATCATAACGTTCCATCTATGTTGTCCATTTTCATTCTTCCTCAACTTCCCTCCCACTAACCCCCTCCTTTGATGTACTCCTGGAAAGATTTGAGGAACCGCTGTTCCTTTTGTGTGAGTCCCAGATTCTGTTATGTCACAATTCCTTACTACTTTGTAGGTCTGTGAGTAGCAAACAAGATCTGAGGTATGTAAGGTGACAGGGGTGTTATGGGTGAAGGAAGGAGTGTGAGAGTTTCATTGAAAACTTCAGAATGCTTCGCAATCATACTAAACAGCAAATAAATGAAGACAAAAAACTGCTGTAATAACTTTTAGAATAATACTAAACACAACCCTAAAATATTTTGGACATCCATTAAAGAAATCTTACATCCAGGCAAAAATTTTAACCCAAACCCCTCTTCCAATAAATCACCACTTGAAACTGCAATACATTTTATAGATAGTTTAGCATCTCCAACCAAGGATTCTTCAACATCTAATCCTAACCCTGCCAAACAGCCACATATCACCACATCCATTTTCACCTTCAAACCTGTGCCCACATCCTATATAAAACTACTGTTAAGTGATGCTCTTCTTCAGCTGATGACATTCCAAGCAAGTATCTAAAAACAGCAGCCAGTAGCATTGCTTATCCTGTCTCAATCCTTATAAATAGGTTAATCCAGGAATCCCACATTCCCTCTCTTTGGAAAAAGTCACATGTTATCCCTCTACACAAAGGAGGAAATTTAACAGACACTAATAACTTTAGATCTATAGCAATCTTATCTCTCCTCTCCAAAATACTTAAAAAATGTATTCAAAAATAATTGCTAAACTATCTCCTGCAGGAGGAACTCCTATCCCTTACACAGCATGGCTTCCATCCTTCCCACAGTACTAGTACTGCCCTTCTAACCTATATAGATACTGACAATAAAGCTAGAGATAATGACAGACTAATCTCTTCCTTATTTCTAGACTTGTCTAAAGCCTTTAACACAGTTTGTCACAGCAAACTTCTACTTCAAATGTCCTCACTAGGTCTTTCCCAGCCTACACTTCTGTGGTTCAAAAGCTACCTGTCCAATAGGTATCAGTCACTAAAATGGCACAACATGCTCTCTCCTTACCTCCCAGTCACTACTGGTGTACCACAAGGCTGTATCATTGGTCCCCTCCTCTTTAACATTTTCACCAACACCTTCTATACATCCATACAACAGGCAACCCTATTACAATACGCAGATGACTCCATTCTCATTTGCACATCTGACAACATAGTGCACCTCCAAAAAATTATTCGGGAAGTTTTAAAAGCCATTGACATATGGCTTTGTAACTCCCAACTCGTGCTCAACCCAAAAAAGACCAAAGTACTACTTTTTTCCCCAAGATCCTTCTCTCATGAAAAAAAAAAACAAAATTTAAAGTCCTCTCTCTTAATAACCTCTTATAGCAAATTAGTAGGAGTAATAGTGAATCATAATCTTACATTTGACCTGAATGTACAAAATTGCATAAGAAAAACTCATCAAAAACTAGGGATACTTTACAGAACCAAAAACTTTCTCACTGATGCAACTAAAACTACACTTGCCACTACTTATCACCTCCCCACACTTCTTTATGGTGCTCCCATACTTACTAACCTGTAGGCTTCACAAAAATTAAAACTTTAACAATGCTATAACAATGTTGATACATTTGCACCAAATAACCCTTCAGAATCCACAACTGTATAGCACTGAAAAGCCTAAATTGGTTAGAACTGCTTCATCAACTAACATATACTCATTTTATTACCACCTATAAAATTATCCAGCATATATATATATATATAAAGACTTCTTAGCTAATATATGGTTCTGTTCTTGTTCAAAACCAGGATAAACTATATCCCTAAATGTGAACAAGTACCTTTCCATTCCTTAGACCTCCTTACTCTCCCTTCTTCACTTACTTCCTTACTTCTATCAATTTTTTTCCGTGACTTTCTGTCTAAATATACCATAAGCTTGTTTTTCCTTCACTTCATATTGCAATTCCTATTCGTATTAGACTATCTTACCTTTAATCTCTCTACATAATGTCTAAAATTTCTCTAAATTTTAAATGATTGTCATATAACTTGT
Source organism: Protopterus annectens (assembly GCF_019279795.1). Lineage (NCBI taxonomy): Eukaryota > Metazoa > Chordata > Ceratodontiformes > Protopteridae > Protopterus > Protopterus annectens. Next base: position 1,157,098,541 of record NC_056745.1, read on the forward strand.
ATCAATTCTTAACCAATGTTTTTATATTATGTCTACTTTGTTACAATTATTTAAAACTGCAGATGTTTTTGTTTTATTTTTGAAGATTGAAAAATTATTGTTCTTAAAATATTTTGTAATAATTTGTAGGATTTCTCCCTGGGACTCCACTGAAAATGGGCTTTTGCCCAGTCGGACTATTCTGGTAATCAAATCTCAATATATCATAGAATTAATACTTAAACAGCAAGCAATTGTTCACAAATGCTCGATTACCAACCAGTTTGAAAAAAAAAAACAAAATGACCTAAAACAGTATTTATTTTGCAGGAAACCAATTCTTGGGCACTCTTCCCACCCAAAAATTGTATGTGCCAAAGTTGACGTCACAGTACAGTGTGGAAAGGCCAAATTCCAAAATATGTGAATTCCTCTGATTTTCAAATGGCTGTATACATATCTATATCTATATATCTGTGTGTGTGTGTGTGTGTGTGTGTGTATATATATATATATATATATATATATATATATATATATATACACGTATGTGTGTGTGTGTGTGTGTATATGTATGTATATATATATATATATATATATATATGTGTGTGTGTGTGTGTGTGTGTGTGTGTGTGTGTGTGTGCATATATATATATGTGTGTGTGTGTGTACAGATGTAGAATGTGTATATATATATATATATATATATATATATATATATATATATATGTGTGTGTGTGTGTGTGTACAGATGTAGAATGCATATATGTGTGTATGTGTGTAGATATAGACTGCATATATGTGTGTGTGTGTGCTTGTGCGTACATTTATTTTTATATGTATCTCTCTCTCTCTCTATATATATATATATATATATATATATATATATATATATATATATATAGTGTATGTATATGTGTGTGTGTGTATATGTATTTACTGTTTGCACTGAGACAGATAGTTGAGAAGAAGCAAGAGATGAAGAAAGAGTCCAGCTGTGCATTCCTAGGCTTGGAGAAAGTATATTACAAGAAACCAAGAAAGCTGATTTGGGCAGTGCTGTTGTGGTTCGAAGTCCCAGAAACATTTGTAAAATTAGTGCAAGCTGTGTACAAGAACTCAGTGACTTAAGTACGAACAGTGTTCAGGCTCACAGAGATCCTGGTGGAAGTGGCACCAGGTTTCAGCTCTAAGCTCACTGCTGTTCATACTGGTGATGGACTACATTAGCAAACAGATAGGAGGGGACAGATCAGCAAAATTGCCGTATGCAGACAGGGTGGTATTACAAACAGACTCCGAGCAGAAAGTTTAGCATAGGATAGGGGAATGGAAAACTGAAGGCACATGGGATGGAACTGAGTACAGAGAAGACCATACCTCTCAACATCTTAGCACATGAAATCTGGACAAAGCTTAAAATAATGGGGGGGGTGCCCAAAAATACAGACATATTTCAGATATTAGAAACTTAGTAAGTTGCTAGAATGACAGGATTTGTGTTAGTATGCATTTTCTGAAGAATATGAAGTCTGAAACTGAAGTGTATTGTGATTATTTAGTGGCATCAGTCCTCAGTGATTTGCCATAAAGTCACAAATTTTATTAAGATCAGAACAAAAATATTATCCAAAATCCTGATATTTTGCAAAAATCTGAACAGTTGAGATATAGATAAGACAGTTGTAATGACAGCAAATGATGGAGTTCAGAAGAAGCTGAGATTTGAGGTAGAAGGGAAAATAATGGAAAAAAATTAACGGCTTCACATGTCTGGGAGGGATGGTTGAGGAGAAGGGAAGTCTGAATGGGAAGGTCAAAGCTAGAATCAGAGGGGGCTACAGGCAACTGGCTCAGAGTGTCAGGTGTGGTATGTGACAGAATAATGCCAAAGAAGTGGAAAGGTGTACAAAACAGCAATGTGATCAGCACTGTTGTCTGGAACAGAAACCTGGGCAGTAAAGTCTGAGCAGTTGATGAAGCTAGAGGTGATGGAGATGAAGTGCTTGAGAGCGGTGGTAGGGTGCACACTGGGATACAAGCAAAGAAATGAGGACATAAGAGCAGAAGTTAAAGTAGCTCAAACTTTAGAAAAAGTCAAAGAGAGCAGGTTACAATGGTTCAGGCAAATTTGTAGAAAAATGAAAGATAATCTGGTGAAGAAGATTTGGGACAGACAGGAAGAAAGCAAGCCGCATTGTGTGAGAGAAGACCTGTGACAGTCAGGCATAAGTGTCGAAGAAGTCAGGAGATTAGCACTGAATAGAGAGAGATGATGACAATTGACATGACACCCTGACCTCATGTAGAAAATGGGGGACAGGGGGTTGGTGATAAAGGTGTGTGTGTGTGTGGGTGTGTGTGTGTGGGTGTGTGTGTGTGTATACATACATACACACATAGACACACACACACACACACACACACACACACATATATATATATATTTGTACATATGTGTAGTTTTATTGTCATTTAATTGAACTGTACTTGACTTAAAGTCAAGTGTTTGAACGAATTTGACTGAAAACACATTTGACTGAAAAGGAGTTCACTGAAAACCCAGATGACTGAAAAGCAGTTGACTGAAAATCCATTTGACTGTATCACAAATCACTGAAAATATCCACCATAAGAAAGTACAACATAAAATAGTATTTGCAGGGGGCAAGTCCCTGTCCACCCCCAAACTATAGCAATTGTTTGTGCACACATTTGAGATTTGTGAGGAAGGTTGAAGAGAGAATGACCACACTGTTCCTAACCCCTTCAGCCAAGCTATAGCAACCTTCTGTAAACACCTCTGTGGTTTGATTGTGAGGAAAGTTAAAAGTTAATGACACACATTCATGGCTCTCCAAACAAGCTATAGAAAGCTTCTGTGTACACCTCTTTGAAGGAACAGTTTTGGAGTAGGTGGGGGTTGATGGCCTGGCCAATATTAAGATTGTGTCAAAATCCATTTATACAGCCCTGAGGTGTGAGGACAGCTAGAACTCAGAAGCTCTGAGGGTCTAGATGTTCTGTGATGTATGTTGCATCTTATTTTCGATAGATAACTTATTAAATGATCTCTTTTAAAGCCACCTGAAAGAGTTATTTCTGTGTCCACCAGTATTGGTGTGTCCACAGATAAAAAATGATGTTTTAATACACATGTGCTTGCCAGTTAAAGCTACATTATTGACTGTGGACATCACAGATGTGTAAATGAGTACATGCTCATGCAATAGCTACAGTATTACATTTCACCTTGTTGCCATCAATTGCAGACAGTGCTCCCTTTAGTTACAAGACACTTTACTGTGTATATCTTAGATGTCTGATTGTGATCATGTGAGTGAATAAATATTTCATCTGGTTGCTGTCAAGAATGTACAGTGTAGTTCATCACAACCTCCCTTACACACAAGATGTGCCCATCAGTTGCATTCATTTTCTTGACTATATACACCTCAGATGTCTATGATCAAATGAAGAAATTCATAACTGACGGACAAAGCATTAATGTGAAGTTGTTAAATCTCGCCGTTTATTCTCACTGATGGGTTCGGAGCCGATCCTCGGCTCTGACACGGCCGATAGCAAAGCTCAAAGTTTAGCAGTAGCTGGAGACCAAGCTCCTTATCCCATGATGCACCGCTGGAATTACCTCAGATCTAGTTTACCGTGGCACGGATCTCTTGGTTTCAGCGTTGCTCGAGACTGTTTTCATCTATTAGCAAGTTTTTACAAACTTTTTTCTATTTTTCTTATAGTGTTAGTTCGGTGCTACTTTAGTGTGATTTAGACTGTTAGCCCCTTCCTTATTAACAGTTGTTCTGGCAGTTTTTGGCCTTGGCCTTTAGTGGATAGTTGTGATAGAGTTTATTAGATAGTTTTGTCAGTTTATATACATATATATATATATATATATATATATATATATATATATATGTAGTGTGTGTTATAACTGTTTCATATTTGCTATTAGTTGTGATAGAGTTTAAGCATTAGCATAATTATGTCTGAAGTTAAAGAAAAATCTAAGTCTGGCTTCAAGTAATGTTCAGACTGTGGACAAAAGATGTCAGTCACTGACGGGCACGTTCAGTCTGTATACTGTTTGGGTGCGAAGCACCTACAAGAATCTTGTAGTATTTGTCATTCCTTCTCTTCTGGAGTGCTGTTAGAAAGGAAGAGAAAATTGGTGGATCGGGGCTTGTTTTAAGCACCCCTTCTCTGAAGCTTTGAGTGACCAGGATGGTGCCAGCAAGTCATCTAAGTTTTCAAAATCTTCTGCGGGTTCCAGGGGATTTAAGAAGGCTAAGAAAATGGACGATTCAGAGCCATCGGTTCCATTGACCTCGGAGCCAAGTGTGCCTTCCTGTCGGAGCCAGCTCACAGCATTGGAGCCGGTCTCTGAGACTCCTTCATCTCCTTTGCTTCAAACGGCACCGTCTGTGTATTCATCGAAGTCTTCTGTCATCCTCTCTGATCTGGATATGGACCATTTGGTGCAGAAGCTCTTAAGGGCACCAGGCCTTGCCAAATGTTGGAGCCGAAGACTTTCACCCCGGACTTGACTGCTCCTCCTCCAAGCCGTACCTGACCTTCGGAGCCGGAGGAGGTCGATCTGATGTTTGTTGATCCTGTGTAGCCGAGACCTGCCCTGGTATCTTCAGTTCCATCCGCTCGGACGTCCTTGGCACCGACCGGGGACTCTAGGAGCCGGCACTCTCCCGTCAGGTCCGGTGAGGGTAGTCGTACCGACTTGTCGGTGCCGACTCTTCCTCTCAGGACTTCGACTCGGATGAGCTCGGCTCCTACCTCGGGCTCGGAGGCAATTCCTTTGGGTCTGTCTACTCCTTCTCATCGGAGCAGTGGTGCTTTCGAAGCTATGAGGAGAGTCATGTCTCCAAGGACATCTTCAGCATCATGTCCGGCTTCCTCCTCCCCTCAAGCGCCTGTGTCTGCTTCTGTTTCCATCGGCCAACCCAAGCGTAGAAACCCAGAGCCTCAGGTAGCCCCACAGGGTGCCCCTTGCTCTTCTAAGACCTCTCCAGAGGCTCCTGCTGAGGAGGTCCCCAGGAAGAGGTTGTGTAAGAGGAGACACTTGGACTCCCCACAGGAGTCTCTGACATCTGACACTGACTTGGATGAGTCAGAAGGGTCCCCTTGATCCCCCTCTGAGGAGCTCTCCTTTGCGGAGATGCTAGAGATCCTTAGGCAGAGGGGTGATTGGCAGTCCAAAAGCCCTACCGAGGATGAGTCAGTGCTTCTGAAGGCTTTCGGGTCTCAACCTTCCACCTCTTGGGTGTCTCCACCTTATGAGGAGCACATGGATCTGATCTCTCATAAGGCGTGGGAGTCACCGGAGTCCATGGAACCTGTACCTTGGAGGCCAAATAAGTTCATCTCCACCCTCGTGGATAAACCTTTTTTGACTAAGGGAGTGTCTGTTGATGCCATGGTAGTGGCAGCGGCCACCAAGAAGGAAATGTCTGAGACTTCTTCATCTATCCATCCTCCTAACAGAGATTCTAGGATCATGGATAGATATGGGAAATGCATGTATAGTTCAGTGACTTTTTCTCTTTAATCACTGAACTATTTAACCCACTTCACCAGACTCCAAAGAGATCTCCTGAAAGAGCTAGGAGATACTCTTCAGGGTACGGGAGCGGCAGGGGTTTCCGACAAAGTTATCAACTAGCTCTCTACTCTAAACTTGATTGTGAACTCATCCATGTGTCTCATATCTTATGCAGCTGATGGTTCGAGTAGGGCCGCAAGTTCAGGCATTGCTCTGCATAGACATGCTTGGATGCGTGTCTGTTCCTTCGCGGAGCTCTTCAAGTCTTCATTTATCAACACCCCATTTGATGGCTCATCCTTGTTTGGGCCCAAGGTCAAGGAAACTTTGACCAGGTGTGAGCAGGAAGGAAAGACTCTGTCTGCCGTCAGAGTCCGCTTTTCTAATCCTACTTGGCCTTATCCTAAAGGCCCTAGGAGCGGAAAGATGTGGTTCCGAAAAGCCCAAGGAGCCTTTCAGGACACACGTGGCAAAACCCCCTCTAGAGGCAGAGGAGGGGGTTATAATGGAAGATGCCGCCCGCACGGCAGAGGGGGTCCGCAACAGCAGGGTGACAAAGGTCAGTTCTCTGGTCAGCCCTACCAGCGCTCCTGAAAGGAGGCCTGGCTGTCCTGCTCTGGAGGCAGTCGGGGGTTGCTTGTCTTTATGCCCAGAAGCCTGGCTAGACATAACATCTAGTTATTTTACGTTAAGAAGGATTGCGGTCTGCACTCTTGTGGGAGGAGAGGCTGGACTCTGCCCTTCTGAGCAGGGAATTTCTGGTTAGAGGCTTATAGTGCCTGCATATTCTAACTGTTTCTTACTGAAATTGGTACACCTTGTTTGCTGTAGCATAGACTAGATCCAGGCCTGCTGAATCTAGCTTTATTTGTATGCTTGTTGTTTGTTTATTTCCCTGAAACGCTAATTCCACCTAAAACGCGGCCTTTTAGCACTTCTGTGGATCCCTAGTGATATCTGCATTGCTTACTGTACTTATTTCCTTGTTTCACTTGAAAGAAAGTTACTGTTTGTCGTTTTTGCATTTAAGTTACCTGTAACACATTGCATTTAAGTTACCTGGCACTTGCTCACTAAAGCAATTATATAAGTCAGCTCTAAAAATTAAAAGCACTACACCCTCACAAACTCCCCTTGAGTACCTTGTTCCCCATTGGCCCTTTTATCAATTATAAAGGAATTCCCAATACTATTCTAGCATGTCCAAAGGTCAGTTGTCAATCTCCTCTCCGGTCCAGCTGGTGAATCTGGGAATCTTGAGGCAATGTTACAACTGCCTCATGTACACAGACAACCCTCTCCTCCTCCCAACAAATTCCAACACATGTGAGAGATGCAACCATATAGCCAAACTGGAGGCTAAGCTCTCTCAACTCAGTACTGGCGTAACCAGTCAGGAGGAGAAGGAAACCACACTCACTACAATTCCAGTCTCACATAGACCTACCACGACAACAAACCAAACACACAAACACACAAAAACGTACTCAGAGGCTCTAAATAAAAATCTGCCTAAGCAGCAGAGACCTCCAAAGCAGACACCCAAGCAACCGCTACCCCAAAACAAAACACGTGCAACACATGGCTCACAAAGCCAGTGTGCCGAACAGTCACAGCCCTTAAGGCTAAACAACACACCTGATACACTTGTAATAGGTGACTCTATCGTCAGGCACACTGACGTCCCGCTCACCAGGCTGAACAAGGAGAAGGTCACGGTGAGCTGCCTGTCGGCGCTAGGATCCGCCACATAACACAAGCACTCAGGTCACTCCAAGGCAAGTACAAATATGACTCAGTCATTGTCCATGCTGGTGTGAATGACCTGAGACATACCTCCCTGGACTACATGAAAAGAGACATAAAGGAGCTCTCTGAGCATGTAGCCCAGACCGGTATGACCCTGACCTTGAGTAGCATCTTACCCTCACCAAGAATGATGCCACAATATGAAGACAAGATGATCAATTTCAACAATTGGCTTAAGTGTTGGTGTCATTCAAAGGGGATCCAATGTCTGTCAGCCTGGGATGACATGCTCGACAAGCCACGATGCTTCGCTAGGGACGGCTTGCACCTTTCACCCCTGGGCTTTCGGATATTGGCAAAGGCTCTTGCTACCCCCATAGTGCCTTTTTTAGGTAAGGCTCAAAAGACAAAGCCACCTCCATAGGTATCACAAGGGATAAGAAACTAAGAGTAATGCTACTCAACGCCAGAAGTCTAAACCTCAAGATGCACGCACTCAAAACTCTCCTTAGCATGGAGAACATCGATATCTGTGCAGTAACAGAAACCTGGTTCAAGGCTCCCGAGAGCACCCCAGCACTACCAGGTTATACCTCATACCATGCTTTTCGGCCCCAAAACTTGAACCGAACCACAAAAGGAGGGGGAGTATCAATATTCGTCAAAGATACCCACACCTCCAGGTTGGTGGCACAGCACGAAGCATCAGAGACTATCCATGTGCAAATGTGCAACTAACTGTGGGTAAAACTGCCTTCCAGTTTATAGCCTGCTACAGACCACCCTCCCAAACACAGGAACCCCACTTGGCCTTCCTGAGAATACTGGAAAATATGAAGGTCTCTCCAAACACCATTATATTGGGCGACTTCAACTACCCAAACATAGACTGGGAGCATTACTCTAGCTCCAACACCCTAGCCCAAAGGTTCCTAGAATTTATAAACTCAAATGCTATGAAACAACTTGTTACCACTCCCACAAGAGGGGAAAACATACTGGACCTGATCATCACCAACATGGGGACACTATGCTCCAGACCAGAAGTGTATCCCTCACTGGTAAGATCAGACCATAAACTAATCTCACTGGATATTCACATCCCGACCCTACCCCCTGCCCAGAAAACCACAGTGAAAAACTTCTCAAAAGCAAATTTCACACGCCTCAAAACCGAGGCGAAATCCTTCAAAGCCCCGGGCCTGTGGAAAATACGGCCCAGACCGCAGAATCCTTTATAAACGCATTCTATGAACACCTTCAGGAATGCATGGATCATGCAATCCCAAATAAAACCAAGACCCAATCCTCCAAAGGCAGACGTCCTGTCTGGTGGACCCCAGCCATAAACAAACTATACAATAGAAGGAGGAAGCTACTACATGATAGAGCAAAATCCCAAAAAGGGAAGGCATCTCTGATCAGTATTAGCAAAAAAATACGGGCACTTATAAAATCGTCTCAGGCCAGCTTCGAGAGAAAAATTGCACAGGACACTAAGGATAATCACAAGGCTTTCTTTAGTTATGTTAGGAACCTGGGTGGGAATTCCCAGATATGCTCAGAATTAGTCCAAAATGACAAAAAATACACCAAGCCCACAGACATTGCCAACATCCTAGCTGACAGGTTCAGTGCAAACTTCTCCCTCTCCCCACCAAAGGGCAAATATCTATCCCAACAGAGTGCTGCCCTCCTGACATCTCAGATGCTCAGGTAAGAGCCGCCCTCTCCAAAGCAAAAAACACAGCATCAATGGGACCAGATGGTGTCCCGGGCTGCGTCCTACATGAACTCCAAGAAGAGCTAAACCCAAACATAAAACTACTGTTCAATCTTAGCCTTACTACAGGATATGTACCCAAAGAGTGGCGTACAGCAACAGTGGTCCCTCTCCACAAAGGTGGTGCCTCAACGGATCCTGGAAACTATCGCCCCATAAGCCTGACTAGCTTGGTCTGCAAAGCTATGGAAAGGATCATCATGGACCTCATAAATAAAGATATTGGGGACCTACAGACACTGGATCCTACCCAGTTTGGCTTTGTTAAGGGCAGATCCTGCCTCTTAAACCTGGTCGATTTCTTTGAAACAGTCACCAAGGCCATTGACAAGGGAAGGTGGTCCACACAGCCTACCTGGACCTCAAAAGTCTTCGATACAATACCCCACTCGGGCATTATAGATAAGCTCACCAGCTTAAATATAAACCCCTATGTCACTAGATGGGTTGCAAACTGGCTCAAGGACAGAACCCACATGGTTAGAATTGTTGGAGCCATGTCAGACTCCAAACCAGTTACAAGTGGCGTCCCACAAGGCTCAGTCCTGGGACCTCTCTTGTTCGGTATATATTTCTCGGGTACAGGCCAACACGGAAGGACTGTGGCTGACCAAGTTCGCAGATGACTGCAAACTGGGCCATAATCAACACTCCAGCCGACACAAGCATCCTCCAAAAGGGCCTCATAGAAACAGACAACTGGTGCCAGAGCCATGGCCTCAAGCTAAACGCCAAAAAGGTGTATAGTCATCCCCTTTGGCAAAACAAAGTGCCCACAAATTACCACATAGGTGGTAATCCATTAAGTACAGAAGAAGTCATTAGGGACCTGGGGACCCAAGTTGATAGCAATCTCTCATTTGACAACCACGTGGCCAAAGTGGTTAGAAAAACATTTTATATAGCCCACCTAATCATGAAGGGATTCACATCTAGATCAGGGAGGTCATCGTGCCTCTTTACTCATCCCTCATCAGGCCCATAATTGAGTACAATGCCCCTTTTGGGATGTACCTTACCAGACACTTGCAGCAACTGGAAAGACCCCAAAAGTACCTCACCAAGAGGATCAAAGGGCTCAAACAGATGCCATATGCTGCCCGGTTAAAGAAACTCCAGCTCTACTCAGTGGCATACTGCCTGCTCAGAGGCGATCTGTGCCTGACGTATAAAGCCATGTCCAACCCGGAATTAATGGACATGCTGCACCTCAGAAAATCCAAATCCCATCGAGCCACGCTCGAGAGACTTGAACCTCAGCACTGAAATAAATAGGACATGCTGGAGGGACAGATTCATAACCCAGAGGCTCCCTTCACTCTGGAATAAAATCCCAGTCCAGGTTAGGCAGAGTCCCACATTGACTCTCTTCAAGAGGAATCTTGATGAGTGGATGGGAAATCGTAGGTTTACCCCGGCTATCACTTCTGTGTCACTGTTAGACAGAGGCACAGTATACTAACCTCAAAAAAAGGCATAGCAAAATTAATTTAAAATGGGTGGCGAAAGCCAAACACACTCTGACTAGGCTTATAAATGCCCTAGGGCAGATAGCCTAGTATGAACCTATGAACCTATACCTGGGTACAAAGCATCATCTCCAGAGGGTATTTCATACCATTCTCTTTCCCCCCATTCCTGTCAAGAGAATCCCGGACGTTCCACCCAGTTTCAGGGAACAAACAACTATAGAGATCCACAAGTTGCTAGAAAGAAAGAGTCATCCAGCCAGTCCCAGCAGACCAAACAGGATTCGGAACTTACTCAAGATTCTTTTTGGTTCCAAAGAAAACAGGGTATGGAGACCTATCTTGGACCTCAGCAGACTCAACCAATTTGTGAAGAAAGAGAAGTTCCGAATGGTCACGCTTCAGTCCATACTTCCCTTTTTTAGGGAAAGGCGATTGGATGTGCTCCATCGATCTCAAGGATGCGTACTACCATATAAAGATTGACAGACACTCCAGAGATCACCTGTGTTTCCGGCTGGGAGCCAATCACTATCAGTTTCAAGCCCTGCCCTTTGGTCTCACTACAGCCCCCAGAATTTTCACTAAATGCATGGCAGTGGTCATGGCTCACCTGGGGCGTCTAGGATTCCAGGTGTTTCCACACCTAGATGATTGGCTCCTTACCTCCACCACCAGACATCAACTGATTCAGGCAACCAAATCCACTCTGACACTCTGCAACCAATTAGGCATTACGGTCAGCTTCGAAAAGTCTGCCTTGTCACCATCACAGCATATCGTCTTTATAGGAACAGAGTTAGATACCTCAACTACCAGCTGAAAGGGTCTCACTGCTTCGCCAGCACATCGCCTCATTGGTGTCAAAGAACAGAGCTCCAGCCGCAGAGGTCTTGAAAGTATTAGGTTTGATGGCGGCAGCAATATTAGCCATTCCTCTCACTAGGCTGCATATGCGAATTCTTCAATGGCTTCTGTTCACCCAATGGTCTTACCAGGAATTGCCAGTGAACCATATGATCCTCATCACAAGCTCATGCAAGAGTGACCTTCAGTAGTGGTTGACATCTCTTCATGTCACAATGGGACGACCCATTGTGCTCCTCCATAGTAGTCACTGAGACCACGGACGCTTCCCTGATAGGGTGGGTGGGGCATTTTCAGAGAAAGACTGCCCAAGGCACATGGATGGATCAAGAGTCACATCTGCATATCAATGTTCTAGAGATGAGAGCAGTACTTCTGGCGTTGCAGTATTTTCAGGACTCTCTTCCTCTAGGGACGATTGCAATTCAGACAGACAACATGTCACTGGTCTGGTACTTGAACAAACAGGGCGGAACCAAGTCTTACCCCTTTGTCGAGAAGCCCTCAGACTATGGCAATGGGTTGTGTCATCCCAGCATTTTCTGTTAGCAACACACATCCCGAGGAAATCCAACGTGATAGCGGACAAGCTGAGCAGGGCAATTTTGTTGCCTCACGAGTGGTCTCTCAACCAAGACATTGCGGACAGGATTTTCCACAAATGGGGCCAGCCTTGCTGCGACCTTTTTGCCAGCCATATCAATACTAAATGCAGAAGCTATTTTGCCCTGATACCACCTCCGGGACATCCCCCGAGAGACCCACTCGTACACAATTGGCCTCCAGTTCTCGTATATGCATTTCCTCCAGTCCCATTGATACCCAGATTTTTACAGAAAGCGAAGTCGCTGGGAAGAACTGTTATTCTTATAGCCCCCCCATTGGCCTCAACAGATTTGGTTTTCCTTTCTTCACCATCACCTGCTGGGGGATCCATGGATCCTGGACCCAGTTCCAGATCTGCTGACACACCCGTCAGGGGACCTTCATCCTTCATTGCAGTCACTGAAGCTAACTGCTTGGCTGAATCAGTTCCCCACATAGCCAGGCTTCATTCTCTGTCGTACGACACAAGACAAATTCTATTGTCTTCCCATAAGCCTTCCACCAGAAAATTATATTGCAGTAAGTGGAAGAGGTTCTCCATTTGGGCCGGCAAACAAAAAATTGATCCTTTTCAAGCTCCATTGTCATCCATTCTAGATTTTTTGACTATGATTTTTAAGGAGAGAGCAGCAACTGCTACAGTTCGGGTTCAGTTAGCTGCCATATCCAATTTCCATCTTGGAATTGATGGTTTAAATATTATGGCTCATAAGTTATCTAAGGCTTTTCTCAAAGGTACTTTTCACGAGGCCTCCACTGAAGTCTCCTTTTTCTCCTTGGAGTTTGAATTTTATGCTATCTCAAATCATTTTTCTCCTTTGAACCAGCATCATCTTGTGATCTCAAATTTCTGTCCTGGAAAACTATTTTTCTAGTGGCCATTACTTCTGCCTGCAAAGTGTCAGAACTTCAAGCATTATCTATCAGACCTCCTTATATGATTTTCCATGCTGATAGAGTATCTCTCAGAACAAACAGCTCCTTTTTGCCTAAAGTCTGTTCTGAGTCTAATATCAATCAGGTCATTGAGTTGCCAGTCTTCTTTCCCAACCATTCCTACAAAATAGAATACATGCTGCACAAACTTGACGTGCACAAACAGCTCAGATTTTATCTTCATAGAACTAAGGATATTAGGAAATCAGATCAACTTTTTGTATCCTTTTTGGAGGCCAGAAAAGGTAGACCAGTGGCTAAAACAACCCTTTCAAAATGGTTATCGGATTGTATCTAATTTGTTCATGCAACTGCTAACATACCCTTGCCACACAAAGTAAAGGCTCATTCAACCAGAGCTGTTTCTACGTCTTCTGCTTTTCAAGCTAAATTGCCCCGTGATAACATTTGTGCTGCAGCCACTTGGTCTAAGCCTCATACTTTTATCACTCATTACAAAGTGGATAAGGCCTCCAAGGACAGGGCTTCTTTTGGTTCTACGGTCCTGAAAAATGTACTCCCGTGAGCCACCCAGGATTGCGGGTGCTAGGGAAGCCATCAGTGAGAATAAACGGCAAGATTTAACAACTTCATATAAAGAAGTTATGTACTTACCATAACATTCCATATGAGTTGTTTATCTCACCTTTATTCTCACATCCCTCCCTCCATCCCCCACCTGGCTGACATTTGACTCAGAGACTGGTATCATCCTGGTTGTTCAATTCTTATTATTCTTTTTCCTTTTTGGGAGAGTGGACATCATCCAGGGATATAGTACACGCAGCAAACAAGATCTGAGGTAATTCCAGCAGTGCATCATGGGATAAGGGGCTTGGTCTCGAGCTATTGCTAAATCTTGAGCTTTGCTATCGGCCATGTCAGCGCCGAGGATCAACTCCGAACCCATCAGTGAGAGTAAAGGCGAGATAAACAACTCGCATGGAACGTTATGGTAAGTACATAACTTCTTTTTTTACATCATTGCTGTCAGAGTCATCCTGTTATAATTCCCCACAAACTCAGTTGTGCCAGCCTGCAACAGATGCATTATTGACTCTGCACCTCCAGCACCTGATTGTGATTAGATGAGTGAATAAGTGCATAAAACAGTGCATCTAGATAATCACTGCAAGCAAGTTTACAATTGCAATGTTGTAAGAGCAGCTTATTCTTAAAAAGTAACAAAGATGAAAAGCCACTAAATGGGGCAGTTCATTATTTCTTTATGAATTATTCCCTTTTCAAAATGACCCAACATGCTTCCAGTATCTGTCCCTACATGTTTTTTTTTCTGTTTTTAATTTGTCCTCCAATCAGTGCTGATTGCATTCAGCTACTTGAGATCCAGACATTCACTTAAAAAATGCCAATATATGATGAGTAGCAGAAACAACGGTGCAGTTCATTCATTCTTTCATTCGCTTTTGTAGGAATATAAGAATGATTGAATAACTTTTGTAAAAACCTAACATGGTTTTATAGCCCACAAGCTGGACTGACTATCTGTATGTTTCATTTTTTTCCTTGTAACAGCTTGTTGGTGCTAGCCACTGCAGTAAAATGTATGGTATAACATTATGTAGCTTATGCTTGTCAGCACATTTGCATAAAACTGTAGTAAGTTGCACTCAGTGGTCGCTTGTTTAACACCTTTATTGAGTTATTGGTTGTGACATAGGCAGAGTTACATTTATACAGAAGTATTCATACCGTAATAAGTTCACATTTAGAAGAATTATACATTACATATATTGGTATATATCCTATAATCTAGGCACACGATAAACTGTTCATTTCCTGTCTTCTGTTAAACCTCATTCCTTCTCCAAAACATTTTTTGCATGCATTGTTCCCTCAATTTCCACTTTTTATTCTCTGTAATGTACTTCTACCCTTTTCTAAAGATCACACCTGTTCTTTTATCTCTATTACAACATTCATTACTTTAAGTATAGTCAGTGCAGATTTTGATTTCCATTTTCTAGTAATTACTTTTTTGGGGAGCCACCAGAATTAAATTGAACAAGGCCTTAATATGTCTAGGTAATTCAGATCCTGTACCCCATCTTAAAAAAATAATTTCCTTAGTTTCACTTATTTGCTCACTCAGTATTCCCTACAGAGTACTCTACAGGGAATTTTAAAAGTCTGCCAACTCATTACATTCCCAAAACATATGTTCCTAGTTTTATGTTTTTTCCCCCTATCACTCCTCCAGTATTTGCCATCTACCTGAGGAAGAATTCTTTGGAGTCTGCTTGGGATATAAAAGTGTCTATGCAAACACCTCCAGGCAAAAATCCTAAATCTTCTAGACTTTGTTGCATATTTAGACATACCTGTGTCCTCTCATTGTTTCTTTGTGAATTGCATATTTGATCTCTCTTCCCAATCTTTTCTGATCTCTTCTGATTGAATCCTGTTGTTTTTGTGCAGTATTTTATATGCCCTATTAATTATCCCTTTTTGACAGCAGCTTCTGTTCTAGATTAATTTAAAAACTCAACCAAGAGTTGCTTGTTGATCAGTTTTGTACAGACTTAATTAACCAGCATAATTTTAATTTCTCAGAAGTGAGCCCTATGTAATAATCACATATTATGAATGCCTACAGTTTCTGGGGTATTTTTACTGAGAATTAATTCTGCAAGTGATATTTTACTTTCTATTTGTAGAACGTAATTAAACTTGCCAGAAATATAGTGTATGCCTTACAACTTTAAATAGTCTAATAGCAAAGTGAAATTCTGTTGAGTTCAAGCAGGTAATTTCAGATAGTTCCATGATGCTGTCAAGAGTTCTCTATACAACCTAATTATTAGAAATTCAGTAAAAAAAAAAACAATTCAGATGAAGTTTCATTCATATTCTTTTTTTAGCACAAGTTAATCTCATGCATGTTAAAATATTGCTCCATATACATTTCATCCCCATCGGTTTCATTTCTGGCAAACATATTTGAGTTCACCTTCCTGATGAATACATTTAGGAAAATATTTTAGTCCTTTAGAGTCTAATTTTTCTTTTGAATAAATTCATGAAGATACAGTGAATTATCTGTATTAGAACATGTTCATTTAAGATAGTTGTGGAGACACTGTCTGACATGTTCATTGAAGTAACCCACCCAACTTTAAGAAGCAGTGATTTTGTAGTATTTAGGATTTCTTGCTTATAAATTATTATTTTTTTATTATTGTTAGTATAATACTTTTTAGCATGATGATGTAGGAACTTTTAAATGTTAACTACAGGGCATGTTTGAAAGTTGTAAAGATTTCTAAAAAGTTCTGTTCTGTGTGTGAGAAACTGGACTACTGGTTCTAGTCCTTTTCCTCAACCTAGATTTGACTGATTCATGTTATTCTCTCTAACTAAAGACGCATTTCTTCTTTTCGAAATATTCCAGTAGATCTGGTTTTTATAATATTGGAAGATATTTTGAAAGATTTAAGGTGAATGTTTTGTGGTTTGGGTCCCACTCATTGCAACCTATATTTCATTGATTTAAATGTAAATTAATATGGAAACATGTATCTTGGGGTATTTGTAGCCTTGGTGGTATGAAAGTATAAAATATGTTTCCTTCAATCACCAGGGAGAAGTAATGTTTTCTCATCCATATTTCCTTCACAGGAATCCCTTGTCTTTCTTTTGAGGCTCTTATCGGTCGGGAGCAATTTCCTCTTTGAGTTAGACAGGAAGGAAGGCTACAGAGGCGAATTTGTATGTGTATTCCATGATTTGATCTCAAATGGCTCATCCTTACTATCTTGTAAGACTTTCCAGGGAAAACCTTGCCAGGCTGACAGCCCTACCCTTGCCCCACAAAGCACTATTCCTACTCCTCTTATCCTGTTTTTTTTATGATTATGAAAGTGTCACGTTGAGGGAAATGGTTCCTGATGCTATTAAAGACTTGAAAGGAAAGCAGTTTCTCATTGAGTTTCTTTAATGTGATTTTTTTTTGTTTGTTTTTGCTTCTCTTTGTCCTTTCTTGTGACTCATTCGGACGCCTTCCTAGGGATTTTGATGCTTATTAATTCCTTGCCCCCACCTTTTTAATCTTTGTTAATATAATACTTTTTATCATGATGACATAGGAGCTTGGTCTGGCAGTTTTTGTCTTTTTATTGTGATGTCTCTGCCACTAATTCTGTCAGCGAGAAGTAGATAGACCTTCCCTGCAGGCCCATTAAGGTTTTGGTTTTGGTTGCAAAATGAATAAATGCATTATATATGTTAGAGCAAATGATGTTCCTAAAGACAACTTTTTTAAAACATTTTTCATAAGTACTATTATCAGTAAAAAGCTATATTTAAAATTTAGTTGCATTTGATTCTTCCACCATTGTGGAGACCTCTCCAGTAGATTTTGGAGAGAAAAAAATCTCCCATATCCCCCCCCCAGCCTTCCTTCTTTCATGCAGAAGGCAGCCTCAATTCCATTTACTGGTTATGATCTGGTTGCTTCTGTAAAGCAGCTTTTTTTGCATATGCGTTCTCAAGCCTGGACCTTTGTCCCTAGGCATTGGCTCCTCCATGTCTGTTCAGGATTTTTTATGCAGCATCTGTTCCCCTGGCTGTGGTCCATTTGGCATGTATCCTTTTTCTCCTCATTGAAATCAATCTTATTGATGCTACCGGTACTAGAATCACTGTGCCTCACATTAGTTCCACTGGCATCATTATACCTGGCATAATTGGGCTAGCAACAGCCCTTCAGTCTTGTGTTGATTTGAGGTCATGCCCCTCTATCACCTCTGGTTCCCCCCATTTTCCCTTCCCCATTCCCAGGTGAAGTCGTCTGCTCTGGTGAAGACAGGCTGTCTCATCTGAGAGAGAATATGCTCCCCCCAAAGATGGGAAGAAAATGCATCTTAAAAACAAATGCAACAGAGTTGCTTCTCCTCAAGACAGTCCTAAATTAGGAGAGTTGTAGCCGATGCAGTGGGAGATAAATGGCCCACACAGCCACTTGCTGTTTGGATCAGAAGCTGATGAAAAAAACAAGTAATCACCGTGGTATACCCGAAGACTCAAACAACACACTAAACAAGTATAGTGGGTCCAAAAACAAAAACAGTGTAAAAAGCTACTCTATGTGGAAGATTTTCAATCCATATATATCTAGTTAATCACCGTATATTAATTAATAAAGGATTTTCGACTGTAAACAGACTGCTTACTCTGCTTGGATTACTTCTGAATACTTAATAATTCTGTACAATATTTCAAATTCTATATATTTTTTCGACTTAAGACGAGTTTAAGTTCACTGGATAAGTAGAAGGCTAACTACCCTTGTGGGCCATTTTAAGCCTAACCAGTTTCCCTCTTTGTGTTTGACTGAACCTATCTTATTTGGTTGGACATTGTCCTTACCCATTTCGTGGTCAATAATTATATTATCTTTAGTGCGAGTAACTGGGATCATTTGTGTATTTTAGATGTTTACTCTGTAAGCATGCACAACTGTAAGAGCAAATGTGTTAAGAAAATGTAAGTTGTGGTGTTTTAAGCAGCCTAAGTACCTATTGTAGGTAACTGGTGCACTACTGCAGTGGTGCATGCAGTGTAAACATGCACCCACACACACAGCTATATTTAGAAGACAAATCCAGAATCTATAGACCACAGGATGATAGAATTGATAGGATTTAAGCAACCAAGGCATTTTTAGGGGCAAGTAGCTCACATAAAAATAAGGAACACTTAGACAACTCATTCAAGAAGAGAGACAAAGAGGGGGCAGCAGAACTAAATAGATTGGATTAGGGATGTGAACAGGAGGAAGGTAGAAGACAAGGCTACAGCTAAAGACTTCTATTTAGTATTCACAGAAGAGTAGTCACCAAATCAAGCTGGTAGAAGACTCCACAATAAAGGAGTTTATCACATTTTCTTTAGTGAAGAAAGGATCCTAAAAGAACTCTAAAAGAGTGAGTCTTTTTTTTTTTTGCTCACTGATCTTGGTTGGCTGGCTGCAGCATAGTTTCAGTGGTCATGTGTTGTAACATTAAAAAATAAATAGAAGGGTCTTTGCTCACACTGATGTAAGACTAAGGGCACATTTTTCACCTCCAGTCTTATTCCTCAGATCTTACCCTACCTCTCAGAGCTAGTTTAATAACGCAGCTTTATAAATCTGCATCTTTAGGTCATTTCATCCTCTGTCCTGCTTGAGCTACTAGTTTCAGATAACATCATTGTCCACGCTGTTTCTGTTGGAAGCCCTCCATGTCAGGCCACCTATTTGCACCATTACCCAGTGTAGTACCTGATTTTTTTTTCTCATAGAGATACTGTTTTTGTTTTTGAGTAACTTTAACAAGTGTCACATTTTAATTTTTACATACTGTGCAGTCTCCATGCATGTTGCACATGTTCTTTTGTCATGGTTTGCTGATAATCATTTTATTATTAATATTTATACAATACTAATATACTAGCCTCTTGTTAGACATTCATTTCTTAAAATATCTTTGCATTGTTAAACACTAAAATCTATGCACAGAAAAAAATTATTCTGTTTAATCTTGTTCTCTAGATTCATGTAACATTACTCCTTAAACAAAAACATTCAAATGCACAAGTTAACTATTTACAATATAACTTGAGATTTGGTATTAACTATAGACCATATTGTTTTATTATCATTGTGTTACAAGTCTTAACAGTTGGACTGGTGATTTCATACCTTGTATTGCTTTCTTTGAATAGATCTTCATTTTCGATGCTTTGTTCCACGAAAGTGTCCTCCAAGATCAGTTTCCATTCTACAATTTCATAAAGCCCATTTTTAACAAGGGAGTTCTTTTTCTGTTCACCAATAGTTCTCAGTTTCACATTTTTAACTCTCTTATTGATGGTTTGTCTTTAGTTTTCTAATTATGTCTTTCTTAGCCACTATCAATACTAATGGTAACAATGCTTACACATCTTTAATGCAGATGATATTATACCACTCAGCAAGAACATCTCTGTAGTGATGTTAACTTCTTTTCCAAGTATAAAGCTTAGCATATTGTTCATAGGTTCATAGGTTCATACTAGGCTATCTGCCCTACGGCATTTATAAGCCTAGCCAGGGTGTGTTTGGCTTTCGCCACCCATTTTAAATGAATTTTGCTATGCCCTTTTTCGAGGTTAGTATACTGTGCCTCTGTCTTACAGTGACACAGAAGTGATACCTGGGGTAAACCTACGATCTCCCATCCACTCATCAAGATTCCTTTTGAAGAGAGTCAATGAGGGACTCTGCCTAACCTGGACTGGGATTTTATTCCAGAGTGAAGGGAGCCTCTGGGTTATGAATCTGTCCCTCCAGCATGTCTTATTTATTTCAGTGCTGAGGTTCAAGTCTCTCGAGCGCATAGCTCGATGGGATTCGGATTTTCTGAGGTGCAGCATGTCCATTAATTCCGGGTTGGACATGGCTTTATACGTCAGGCACAGATCGCCTCTGAGCAGGCGGTATGCCACCGAGTAGAGCTGGAGTTTCTTTAACCGGGCAGCATATGGCATCTGTTTGAGCCCTTTGATCCTCTTGGTGAGGTACTTTTGGGGTCTTTCCAGTTGCTGCAGGTGTCTGGTAAGGTACATCCCAAAAGGGGCATTGTACTCAATTATGGGCCTGATGAGGGATGAGTAAAGAGGCACGATAACCTCCCCTGATCTAGATGTGAATCCCTTCATGATTAGGTGGGCTGTATAAAATGTTTTTCTAACCACTTTGGCCATGTGGTTTTCAAATGAGAGATTGCTATCAACTTGAGTCCCCAGGTCCCCAATTACTTCCGTACTTAATGGATTACCACCTATGTGGTAATTTGTGGGCACTTTGTTTTTGCCAAAGGAGATGACTATACACTTTTTGGCGTTTAGCTTGAGGCCACGGCTCTGGCACCAGTTGTCTGTTTCTATGAGGCCCTTTTGTAGGATGCTTGTGTCGGCTGGAGAGTCGATTATGGTGCCTAGTTTGCAGTCATCTGCGAACTTGGTCAGCCACAGTCCTCCGAGAAATATATACCGAACAAGAGAGGTCCCAGGACTGAGCCTTGTGGGACACCACTTGTAACTGGTTTGGAGTCTGACATGGCTCCAGCAATTCTAACCATGTGGGTTCTGTCCTTGAGCCAGTTTGCAACCCATCTAGTGACATAGGGGTTTATATTTAATCTGGTGAGCTTATCTATAATGCCCGAGTGGGGTATTGTATCAAAGGCTTTTGCGAGGTCCGGGTAGGTTGTGTGGACCACCTTCCCCTCGTCAATAGCCTTGGTGACTGTTTCAAAGAAATCGACCAGGTTTAAGAGGCAGGATCTGCCCTTAACAAAGTCGAACTGGGTAGGATCCAGTGTTTGTAGGTCCCCAATATCTTTATTTATGAGGTCCATGATGATCCTTTCCATAGCTTTGCAGACCAAGCTAGTCAGGCTTATGGGGCGATAGTTTCCAGGATCCGTTGAGGCACCACCTTTGTGGAGAGGGACCACTGTTGCTGTACGCCACTCTTTGGGTACATATCCTGTAGTAAGGCTGAGATTGAACAGTAGTTTTATGTTTGGGTTTATCTCTTCTTGGAGTTCATGTAGGACGCAGCCCGGGACACCGTCTGGTCCCATTGATGCTGTGTTTTTTGCTTTGGAGAGGGCGGCTCTTACCTGAGCATCTGAGATGTCACGGGGGTAAGCACTCTGCTGGGATAGATATTTGCCCTTTTGGTGGGGAGAGTTTGCGCTGAACCTGTCAGCTAGGATGTTGGCAATGTCTGTGGGCTCGGTGTATTTTTTGTCATTTTGGACTTATTCTTAGCATATCTGGGAATTCCCACCCAGGTTCCTAACATAACTAAAGAAAGCCTTGTGATTATCCTTAGTGTCCTGTGCAATTTTTCTCTCGAAGCTGGCCTTAGATGATTTTATGAGTGCCCGTAGTTTTTTGCTAATACTGATCAGAGATGCCTTCCCTTTTTGGGATTTTGCTCTATTATATAGTAGCTTCCTCCTTCTATTGTATAGTTTGTTTATGGCTGGGGTCCACCAGACAGGACGCCTACCTTTGGAGGATTGGGTCTTAGTTTTATTTGGGATTGCATGATCCGTGCATTCCTGAAGGTGTTCATAGAATGCGTTTATAAAGGAAAGGATTCTGCGGTCTGGGCCGTATTTTCCACAGGCCCGGGGGCTTTGAAG
The DNA here is from genome assembly GCF_019279795.1 of Protopterus annectens. Lineage (NCBI taxonomy): Eukaryota > Metazoa > Chordata > Ceratodontiformes > Protopteridae > Protopterus > Protopterus annectens. The sequence continues at coordinate 1,157,120,705 of NC_056745.1, forward strand.
GATTCCACCTCGGTTTTGAGGAGTGTGAAATTTGCTTTAGAGAAGTTTTTCACTGTGGTTTTCTGGGCAGGGGGTGGGGTCGGGATGTGAATTTCCAGTGAGATTAGTTTATGGTCTGATCTTACCAGTGAGGGATACACTTCTGGTCTGGAGCATAGAGCCCCCATGTTGATGATGATCAGGTCCAGTATGTTTTCCCCTCTTTTGGGAGTGGTAACAAGTTGTTCCATAGCATTTGAGTTTATAAATTCTAGGAACCTTTGGGCTAGGGTGTTGGAGCTAGAGTAATGCTCCCAGTCTATGTTTGGGTAGTTGAAGTCGCCCAATATAATGGTGTTTGGAGAGACCTTCATATTTTCCAGTGTTCTCAGGAAGGCCGAGTGGGGTTCCTGGGTTTGGGAGGGTGGAAGGCAGTTTTACCCACTGTTAGTTGCACATGGATAGTCTCTGATGCTTCGTGCTGTGCCACCAACCTGGAGGTGTGGGTATCTTTGATGAATATTGATAATCCCCCTCCTTTTGTGGTTCGGTCCAAGTTTTGGGGCCGAAAAGCATGGTATGAGGTATAACCTGGTAGTGCTGGGGTGCTCTCGGGAGCCTTCAACCAGGTTTCTGTTATTGCACAGATATCGATGTTCTCCATGCTAAGGAGAGTTTCGAGTGCGTACATCTTGAGGTTTAGACTTCTGGCATTGAGTAGCATTACTCTTAGTTTCTTATCCCTTGTGATACCTATGGAGGTGGGTTTGTCTTTTGAGCCTTGCCTAAAAGGCAATTATAATAGAACTACATACATTCTATAATATATGCTCTCAAGCACATCTTTCTGAGCGGTCACAAGTCCAACATATGGGAACATTTTTTTAAAGTCTTGTAGGGGTACAGAAACATGGGATATATTCAGAACATCAACGTTTCTAAATATCAAAGGCAGTATATAGATGCAAAAAGGTTTACACCCAAGATGTTTACCATTTATTAAAAAGCCAGTAGTTTGTTGCTCAAGATCATGGTAGTGCAGGGATTAGGTTTTTGCCTTTTCCCCACTGTGATGCAGTTATGGAGTCAGTATATCCAAGGAGTAGCCATGGGGGCAGCTTGTGCATCTCTTTTTGCTAATGTGGTCATGTGGAGATGGGAATGCTTATATATTTTAAATTCCACCTTTTCAAACTATTGGACCAGAGATTTTTGGTTGATATATGTAATTTCTGGAAGGATTCAATTAACAATTTAATCAAGTTTATAGAATATATACATTAATAATACAACTGAATTTTTGAAATTTACATATTTTCATACTAGAGATGAGATCAATTATTTGGAAGTTACTCTTTATAAGTTTAACAGAGGCTTTTAGTCAAATATTTATAGAAAACTAACTTTTTTGAATTCTTATTTATATTATCATAGTTGTCATCCAGAATACCAGAAAAGTAACCCGGTCAAGAGACAGATGATAACATTGGCTAAAATGGTATTGGAAGATACCTGGTTTGAAAAGGAAGTGGAATATTTATGTGAGTTGTTTTTTGCAAAAAGGCTACGTGATGGAACTGCTGCCAAGAATTAGTGGGGAAGTATCACAACAACAACAAGGGAACTTTAAACCTGTTTTGGGTAGTAGTTGTGTCACGTACTATAACAACAGTTATGAGAAAGCAATGATTATACAATTCTAGTTCTGGAGCACTTAAAGAGATTTTTTAACAAAATCTGGATTATTTTTAAAGTTGATCCCATAATAATAGATTATGTGGGGTTATGTCCAAAATTTGCTAATGAGAGGTTCTAACCTGAAAAATTTGAAAATATTAAAAACGAAGGATTGGACAGTGTGAAAGGCGGTAGGATAGGCACTACTAAATCTGGTATGTGTCAGTACTGCAAATATATTTTTGTGGGTGACAAGATGACGATATTATACAAAGGCAGAAACTTAACAACACTAACGTGAGCAAACTGCTGTACGTCATGGGTAGCATATATTGCAGTTTGTCAAGATGGTCATAGTTTTTATGTTAGGAAGGCCAAATGCCCCTTGAAAAAGAGGATTTATGAACATTTGTGTGATATGACTAACTGCAATACTAAGAACGCATTGTGTAAAAATACCCTTGTTTGCAAAACACAAAAGGGGATAACATTTAAATTTAAGGTGATTGATAGAGTTTTAATGGACCCGAAGGGTGGAAGATGAGAAAGTTGTTTAGAATATAGGAAGTTAGTATGGCAGCTGAAGCTAAATGTGACATTACATCCAGTGTTGAATGACTGTATGTCAGTTAGCAGCATTTTAAAGTTTATAATTGCCAAGTTATAGAATTGTTAGGTTTTAGGTGTTTATTATAAAAAATTACTTACAAAACTTCAGAAAAATTAATTTTGTTTAATTATGTTTTTAGATTTTTTTCAGATACTTGATCAATTTTGATAATGTACTTAAACACACATATAGTATTAACATTTGTGTTGTGATTTTCAATTAACACATTTTACATCACATTTTCTAAACAGTAGGTATAACTGAGGTATTGTTCTTGTACTTAGAATGTTTAGAATTAGTTTGAATGTTCAGTTATCGTGTAATGAAGGTTTCATACCACTTAACTATGATTAGAATATTTTATGCATATTTATGAGATACCTTATGTGATTTTTTTGAGACATTTTGATTGGGTAAAGTTTTGTACATATTTTAATATATAGAGGGTTAAACTCATGTTCTGAAGAAGTCCATTGATTTAGGATGTAAGCGCTTAGCATGAGGTTGTTCAGTAAAGTTGTTTTTTGGAACTATTACTTTGTATTTTCCAGTCTTCTTTTCACCAAGTACTCTCGGACTATTACAGTTTGGTGTGTTTTTACAGTGTACATTGTCTTTATTTTTTGTTTTTTTTTTCTCTTATAGTATCAGACTTGAACTATTTATTTTAAACTGTGAGTTTCTGTGGAGTTTTTAACCCTTTTAAAGAGTTTGATGGCTGTTTTTGCATGTTTAACCGAGTTTCTGTACTAAGGGTGTTTTAGTGCAGTTATTCCTAAGCCTTTTTCAGGTATGGGAGAACCAAACCCTGTAGGTGAGGGGAAGTCAGGGTTGCAGAATCTGTTGTCAGTATTGATAGATACTGCCCCCGGTATTCTCTCACTTGGGTAGTATATGCAGAAAACAGAAGACCCTTCACGTGGTGGGGCAGCAGTCTGAGTGGTTTCCCACTTGAAATGGTAGCTTTGGATATATCTGTGGTTCAGGCATTTGGTTATGTGGTGCTGTCACCCCTGGTCAGTCTGTTAAGGATCCTCTTTTTGAAGGGAATCATGCGTCTGAAGATTCCAACCTGTCTGTGTCATATCAGTTGGTTTCCTTTGATACCAAACAGGTACAGGGACCCAAACAAATGTTTGTTTTCCCTCCTTGGATCCCAGCATTGGGGGATGTCTTCTAGAAAGCTTGTATTTCTCCTCTGTTCATTGAAGCTTTGCCTAAGGAAAAGTTTAAAAAATGTAGGGTTGCACGGTCTTGCCTGGCCTCCAAGCCTTTTTGTCTGTGGACCCAGTGACGTTTGTGAATTAGAACACCATGACTTCTTTTACCCAGTACCTCTGGATTAACTAAGCATGTGGCTAGAATCTCAGGGATAGAAGCTGGTGCAGTCCAGCACTGTAGCTTTTAAGTGTTTAACTACTAGTGTTTTATGTGGAAGTTTGCGTTGAGATGCATGTACAGTTTAGACGAGTTTGCTGCATCATTGCCTGCAGAGCAAAAGGCTTATGTTAAAGATATGTCTAGTGTTACTCAGGTGTCAAAACGTGCTGTAAAAAGTGCCTTGGAGTGTGCTAATAGCTTTTCTATAAATGTGGCTTCATCGAATGTGATTAGGAGGTTTGCTGGGTTACATTCCTTCAATTTTTCTGATGAATTAAAATATGAGAATATGAATGTTCCTCTTGAATCTGTGTGTTTGGTGCAGCAGTTAATCAGATCCTTAAACACTGGGATGACAGAGATAATTTGATGCAAGGAGTATCAAAAATGTTTCATATTGTTGACCTCCATTAAGCATGACAACTTTTAGTGGCCTGACCAGCAGATGTCCCAGCCGAACAAAATCCAAGGCAATAAAGGGGAACAGCATGAGAAAAACTGAGCCAACCCTAACAGGAAGGATTCAGTTCCATGAAAGGATAATCAACCCCTTCCAACTTATGGTAATGGCGAGGTGTGGCACTCATCTTTATTAAGTCTCTTGTCACAGGCCGTTTCTCTGCAGTTAGGCAGCCTAGCCTGTGGTTTCTGACAAATGGATGCTAACATATTTGTCAGGGATTTCAGATAAATTGGAAAGATATTCTACATTTGTTTGGAGGGGTGGAGCCATTAAGGTGTATTTAGTTGCCATCTCTGCTTGTCTGACACTGGATCCCTCTCCTTTCTTCTTTGTTCTTTTTTAGTAAAACAGTTCATCAAAGAATTATTGCAAATGGGACCACATCATAAGCAAATTCCTCCTCTGTGGGATCTCACCTACGTTCTTGAAAAATTGACCTTACCACTCTTGAACCGGCAACTCATGCTGATCTTAAGTTCTTATCGTGAAAAGCTGTTTTGCTTATTGCTGTGACATCTACAAGGGGAGTTTCTGAGCTGCAAGCTGTCATGGTGGGATGGCCTTACCTGACTTCCACAGGGATAAGGTTATGTTATGCACTTATCCTTTTTTAAGCCGAAAGTAGTTTCAGTCTTCTTGTTCTTTTAGTCTTTTAATCTGCCTGTGCTCTTTCCGGAAGCTAAAAAATAAGAGGTAGATGTTACTTTATTCCTTGGATGTGCACAGGCAGCTCGGGTACTACCTTGACAGAAGAAAGCCCTTTAGAAACACCAAAATGCTTTTTATTTCCTTTTCTGGGACAAAGAAAGCTCAACCATTCTCAAAGCAGTTTATTGAACATGGGTTGCCCTCTGGTATTATTTTTTGTTACACCCACCTTAGCGAGGCAAACCCAGGCAAAGTATAGGCACTGTACACCAGAGCCTTTCCCACTTCAGTGACACTTTAGAAAGGAGTGGACTCTAGAAATATTCTAGAAGCAACAACTTGGTCCTCCTCTTTTGTGTTCACAAAGCACTGCAAACTAGATGCCTTTCTAAATCCAGTGCTACCTTCATGATGATCGTTCTCCAGGGGCTCCTAGACCCTTATCCTTCCTCCTCCCAAGTTGGCTAAGCTTTGGGAATCTACCCATATGCTAGTAAGGCAGTGTATTTGTTGGAACATAGTACAGTTATGCAAGTTATACTTCCCTGTAACAGTAGAGGTTCGTAAAACACACTGCCTTACTGGCAGTACCCTCCCACCATTTCCCTTTTTTAATAGGTTTATAGGTTTCTTGGGTGTATACTGTGAGTTGTTAAGGTTTCTGTTATGTTCTTGTTCAACAACCTTTTTTGTTGTGTGTGTAGGTGGTGGTGTTTGTTACAGAACAGTATGTATTTACAAAGCTTGCGTTCTCATCTACTCTTCTTTTTTGACCCTAGAAAACTGAAAGGGTCCTGTCTGTGAATATGAAGGGTTGTCTTGGTCTTGCCAGGTGATTGGTTATTCTCCCTCACAGACAGGCAGTGGGAGGAGTTCTGAGCTTTAACAGACTGTCAGAGGCGAGGGTGTCAGGGCACTCACTACTACCCATATACCAGTGTGTTCTGCCAGCATCTGCTCTTATGGGTAAGTGAAAGTTTTGCAACTGTACTTTTCCTTTTTCTTTCATTTACTTGTTTTCCCTTTTCTTCCCAAACTGTCAGAACCTTTATTGAATGCAACAGAACACAGTTTGCAGTTTGAAAGCAAATACCTCCTCTTCAAGTTTAGCTTTGAATTCATTGTTAGACCTAGTGCACATTTTACCAGAGCTAATGTTATACATTATTGCTGCTTGTTTCCACCTGTAATTATTTTACTTTTCTCCCTTTTCTTCCCCCACTGTCACAGAACCCTTTATTGAAATAAACAGATTCAGTTTGAAAACAAATAGAACTTTCATCAGGCAGCACACAGTACAGTTCCCATTAGTTAGAAATAAACTTTCATTTTTAAGTAAACAAGGGGATACAGTGCTTGTATTTTACATTAATCAAATATTTTCTGTCTGGTACTTACTAATTTAATTTGTTTTGAAGTATTCAGAATACAGCTTACAATTTGGTCATATCACATTCTTTTCTATATAAACACGTATAAATTTTATGTGCTAATGTCAGTCAATGCTCCTATTCCATTGTTTTTATGGAGTCTCACTTTTTTACGTTTTGAAGAATGTTTTATCTCCTTTGTTTTATCCATTCTTTTAGTTTGGAAAACTGGAACAGGCACTGCAGGAAATCTCACAGCTGAAGTGTCCATGGTTTGCTTTTCTGCATTTATTGATTGGTTATTTTGTTCCTTCACCACCTTCGCCTGCTTCCAGTTCTTCTTTTCTTTTTGTTAGTTCACCCTTTGTTTGTTTAGGGTCTATGTAATTTTGAAATCCAAGAGGGTAAACAATTTAAAGTAATGCAGGATGCAGTAACTTTGGTGGTGCTGCGGTAGCGTTGTCGCCTCACAGTAAGACGTTGTCCTGTTCGATTCTCAGCTAAAGCGTCTTCTGTGTGGAGATATGCGTGAATGGGCTTACCTTCGTTGAAGGTTGTGCGTCAGAGCTGGCAACTTGGTACGTAAAAATCTACTGCCAATCATTAGCGGAATGGAGTTCTGCTGTGGCGACCCCTAACCAGGAAAAGCCGAAAGACACAACAACAACAGGATGCAGTAACTTGAAGTTTCATTTCTCTGCAGAGTTGTGTGGCTGGAAGAAAAGCAGTTCTTTTAGTTTTGTAGGGAAAAGTCATTGTCCACATATACCCCCTCTGATTGTTCCTTCCTCCAAAAAATAGAAATAATTTCCTTCTTTAGCTTGTGTTGTCTGCAGTTTAATTAAGCTAGGTCTTAGCTGCTTTCTCGCTCTCAGATTAATAATATTTAATCTATGTGCTTTTTGTTTTTAATATCATCACCAGAAAGGCCAGACCATGTGTATTTTCTCATAAAGTCTTTGAGTGCTTCCCTTTGATTTGCTCTGGTACTTCTGTAAGCCTCGAGTTGTCTCTGTATGACCTACCCCCAGATTAGTTTGCTGCAGTGTTCTATAAAATCTAGACTGTATTCTTTCTACTAATATGTCAGGGCTTTTTTTTCTTTGTAGGATACTGGTGCCTTTGTCAGGATTACCCTATGAGTATTGGTATGGTTGTTAACTATTAGTGTACATGAGCCAGTTGCTGGCTTGAAACAGCTACATTACTTAAGCATCTCAGCATGTCAGATGCATTGTAGGCATTAACTGTCTTAGACAAAATTTGGGGTTGAATCGCTGTAAACATTCAAGGCTATTGCAGTAGGCAAAACAATTGTATATATTATATTATTCAGTATGAAAGTAAGTAATTTGTTTTCTAATTTTTTTTTTTTTGTAGGGTCGTACACATATATTCAAGATTCATGCACGGTCTATGAGTGTTGAAAGAGATATAAGGTTTGAGTTGCTTGCTCGACTTTGCCCAAACAGTACAGGTATGTAAGAATTGTAATGCCAGTAGTGTTTTTGCATTTGAGTATTAAATGAAGTGCAATTCTTTGCCCATTTTAGCACTCACAGAGCAGCTGGTGTATAGTGCATTTTTCAACATAGTTATTTTCCTATCACAAGCTGCTCAAACTCCTGATATTTCTGCTTAAAGTGTCATATTTGTGTTAAAAAGTTTGTTTTGTTGTAAAAGTCATCTAACTAGTGCATTCATTTGATTATGTTTCTTTTCTGTATCTGTACTATGAGTGTTTAGAAAGATGAGACAAAGAATTAAAAGAATCGTAACTGTAAGTGTTTTTAGTCATATCTTTTTCTCAAAAATTTATTTGTGTCCATTTTCATCGCTGCTGACAACTTTGGGGAATAATAGCAAAGTTAGTATAGCCTAGAGATATTTTCAGCCAGCCACTGCCCTGCCAACATTTTCTGGCATTTTTGTACTGCCTTGTCCCCTTTTTTCATCAACCACAGTCTTTACACATACATTTTAGTTTCTACTAACAAAGATAGTCCATTTCTAAGTCTATTTCTTTATTTCAGCAACACAACATACTTCACCCTCTAAGTAACATGATTCATTGCAGAAAAAAAAAAAGAAATACCATGCTAGACTACTAACGGAAAACACAGACTGGAACAGACATGATGTAATCATTTTTATTGGACCAACACAGGTTTTGGAATTACTCTGGCTTTTATCTAGCAGGATTCTTTTATCTGGCGTTATTAAGTTACTGATGTTAGATACAGTGCCTAAATATTCGCTTGTGTCTAGAGAGGGAAGTTCATCATTTCTTTCTTGTTGGCTAAAAATACACTTCAAAAATGACAGTGTGGAAAGAAAATGTACAGCTTGGAAGCTTAGTATGACAGTTGTACCTCAAGAAGCAGACACACTGTGTGCATAGTTTTCAGCTGTACTTCATTACGAGGAAAGTTCCTTGAGTCATATAAAGTCCATGTTCCATGCACTTAAGAGTATAGAGTACTATAGGCAGTTAATTATATATTGCTATACATTGAGAATTTTATTAGTACTAGAGAATCTATTTGATCAAGGTTCATTCCTACAACCCTCGCTCTTTAGTTTGCCTTCTCAACAGGCATCATCTGGGGAGGTTCGCAGTGTTGACCCCAAACCTTCTGCATAACAGCAGAGACCACCTTCGGAGGACTCAGGAGCATCATCCTCTGAGCCACCTAAGAAGAGGGCAAGCAAGAAAAAGCACATTGACACACCGGATGAGTCTGTCACTTTGGTCACTGATTTGCATGATAGAAAGGTTTCCCCACAATCCCTTTCTGAGGATGTGTCCTTCAGAGAGATCCTGGAGATCATGACATAGAGGGGATCCTAGCCAAATGAACTTCCCTCTCAGGATGAAGCAGTACTGTTTGAGGCATACAGAATGACCCCTTCTACTTTCTGGGTGGTCTCCCCAGTTGACAAAATGGTGGAGTTAGCAGTGAGTAAAGCATGGCAGAACTTGACATGTGTAAGTCTGCCCCATGCAAGCCAGAAAATATATTTCAACCCCCTCAGGAGAAAATCTTTTGGGCCAATGGGAACATGATAACATTTTATTTTTTTATTTGCAGTTTGTTTACCAGGATAGTCCATTGGGCCAAAAGAACCCGTTTTCAATGGAGTCATGGGGAGAAAAGCTCCAAAAACAAGTAGCAAGGTTACAATAAGGTATTTGGTTACAATTATTCAGTTACTATGTTCTAGTAAAAAAAAATAAGGAAACTTAGAAATACAGCAGGCTAGTGAACAAATATATACAGATATTACAATCTTGTATAGCTGAAAATAAAAGTTTACAAAATGAAGTATTTAAGAGTATGGGTTAAAAAGGGCACTGTTATAGCAGCTAAGGATAGGTGGGAAGAGACTAAACAAAAGATAATACAAAAACTGAGAAATTGGAAGCACTTGCCTGTGGATATGGATAGCAAGATACAAGTATTAAAATGTTTTTTAGGCCCTTAAGTTTTATACACAGGTCAGGCATATTTTTATCAACCAGAGGAGAAGTTGTAAATAGTAATTAATTAAGAGTTGAAGGATTTTATCTGGAAGGGGAAGAGGGCATGAGTCAAATGGGATAAATTGATCCTTCCAACAGAAAAAGGAGGTTTAGGATTACTTGATTTGAAGGGCTATTTTAGAGCTACACAGTTAAGGCTGCATACATAGGGTGGGATGAAGAAGCTGGGGGGTTAAATCAAGAAATAAGTAAAGAGTAGGATTTGGATGCAGACCTTTAAGGAGAATAACAACAGTCATATAAAATATTATATTCTTAAAGTAACAGAATTTGTGCTAAAAACTAAGTTTACACAGGAATGGAAAAAGGAGATTCTGCCAATAGGAATGGCATTGATTAGGGCACAGAGAATAGGGAAGAGGGGTTGGAATTTAATGGCAGAAGCGGGCAAAAAAAAAGCTATTGGAAACATATAATTGGAGAGGAAAAGGTAATGGAATGGGAAGAGGCCAAGAAGACATTTGCACTGCAGTTTAGAGATTGCTTTCCCTATCAAGGATTGATATCAGAGTATAGGCAAAGAGAAAGCGATAGGTAAATCCTAAAGGAAAAACCTGCAAAGGTTAAGTTTTTAGTTGAATCTATAACAGAAGCTGCTGTTAAAAAGGGGATAATTGGTACAGCATGTGTAATATTGCATGATAACTATAGGAATCAATCAGAGGAGGTCAGAAAAGATTAGGAAGAGAGATTAGATAAGCAATTCACAAAGAAGCAATGGGAGGACATGTATGTGGCTCCCAGATATGCAACAGAATCTAAAATATTTAGGATTTTTGCCTGGAAGTGTTTGCATAGGTATTTTATGGATTTTTGTCACGTGATCGAATTTTCAGAAACTCGAAATTCATACAGACGAGGCCATGTGATTGAGTTTCCAAAACTTGTGCATCAAAAAATGCCAACTCCGAGATCACACTACAGTGAAGAAAAGGGTAAATTTCCTAATTCTCGCTGTACCGCGATCTCCATTCAGAATCTTCAAGTTTTCAAAATCTTGTTCAAATGGTCATGACCAGATGAATTTCGGGTTTCTGAAAACTTGACAAACTGATAGGGATCCATTTTATACACCATGCAGACTCCAAAGAATTTTTCCTCAGGTAGATGGTAAATGTTGGTGTTGTAAGAAAAGAAAGAAAGAACTATCTGGGAGCATATTTTCTCAGAGTGTAATTAGCTGGCAGAGTTTAAAAATTCTCTCACCTGTCAGGAATACTGGGAGAGCAAATGGGTTTAACTAAGCAAATTATTTTTTTGAGCTAGGATAACAGGATATGAATTACGTAGACACACAGTAGGGTCTTGTTAAGTTTAATTCTGGTGACTGCCAAAAACGCAGTTACTGGAAAACGGAAATCAAAGTCTAAAACAGCCGTACTTGAAGTAGTGAATATTGTAACAGAGATAAAAAAACAGGACATAGGATCTTTAGAAAAGGGTAGGAGTAAATTACATAGACAAAATGGAAATTGTAGGAACAATACATGTAGGAAAACTATTCTGGAGAAGGAATGAGGTTTAAGAGAAAGCAGGAATTTAATAATTTATGTAATGTTGGATTGATCATAATGTATAGAAAAATATATCTGATGTATAGTGTTTGTAACTGTGAACTTACATAATGTAAATGTGCCAATGTCATAAGTGATAATTCAGTAAAGGTGTTAAAAAAAATTTCTGCACCAAAACCTTTACACTGGATTTCATTATAATTGCGACAGACACCGAAGAGTTGTCAGAAGACTCTTCATCTATCTATTACCTAACAAGGAGTCTCAGGTTATAGATATACTGTGGAAGCAGATGTATGCATCCGGTACCTTTGCAATTAGAGCCATGAGCTATGCCTCTTGTATGATTAAGTTACAGATGGATCTAGCTCAGCAAGCTCTATCCACTGTGTACAACCAGAGTCACAGTAGCAAATACAGGTTTCTCTGTCCACAGTGTCCAATATCACCAACCTGTCCATGCATCTGTTGCCTAATGCTGTGGCTGGAGCAGGTGTTACCATGAGGTGACAAACTTGTCTGTGTTTGTGCAGTTTTGCGGATAACTTTAAGGAATCCTTCACAAACGTTCTCTTCAATGGAACCATCTTGTTTGGTAAAACAGTTAAGGAATGTGTGCAGAGGGGTGAGCAGGATGGCAAGACACTATCTGTGGTAGGAAAGAAATTCAAAACACCTCAGTGCACTTTTAGTAGGACTCAAAGGGGTGCTCAATCACTTGTTTCGTAAATCTCCCTGTCAGTATGACTTCTCTTGTGACAGAGGTGGCCACGGTAGAGGAGGCTGCTTCAGTGGACACAGGCCCAGAGGCCAAGGAAGTCCACAGCACCAGGGATTCCATGGGTCCTTCTTTGCAGGCAACCTCAGAATCTCTGAAGGGTTGCTGGACTTCCCCACCCTGGAGGCAGTCAGAGGATGCGTTTCCCTCTACCATTACTCATTTTTCACCATCACAATGGACAGTTGGGTAAGAGGGATAATAACCAGAGGTTATCAAATTTAATTTTTGGAACCCCCTTCATCCCCCAGATCGTGTTGCCAGATATCCCACTGAATCAGGCAAACACAGCTATTTTAGAGGTTCTCCTTGTCTGTTACAAAAAAAGAGCCATTTAGAGGTTCTACCAGAGCAGCAAGGGTCTGGATTCTACTTGTGTTTCTTTTTGGTTTAAAAGAAAATACAGGGCTGCCAGCCTATTCTGCCTCCTAAACATTTACATTGAAAAGAGTGACTTTTGAATGATCATAGTACAGTCTGTTCTTCCATGTCTTCAAAAGAATGAATGGATGTGTTATATATACACCTTTGCATAAAGATAGAGAAGGAGTCCAGGAGAGTTCTATGCTTCTGCTTGGGGGGCAGTCATTTTCAATTTAGTAGCAGCTCATCTATGACTACAGGGATTCAAAATATTCCCATAAGTAGATGACTGGCTCCTGGTTGCCTCATGCAGGGAGTGCCTTCTTCAGATAAAGGACTGTCTTCTTCATCTTTGTGCTTCTGGGTATTACTGTAAAGTTGCCTTTGGACACAACATTGTCCCAGAGCTCTCTTCCACAAGAGATAGTATCACTGCAGAGTGGTTCAGGTTCCTCTAGATTCCAGCCACCCTCCATCAAGATTGATTTTAAATGCCTTAGGATTAATGGCAGCATCCATTCTCATGGTGCAGTTTGCCTGTTAGCATATGAGCATTCTATAATGGTTACTCCAGTCACAGTGGTCTTGGAAGTATAATCCTCTATCTCTTCCTTTAAGGTTAACTCAGTCATGCCAAACACATTTAAATTGGTCGCTTCAGGCAGACCTTTCAAAGTCTCCCCTCCCAAAGCTATTGTAACCACGGCTACATCCTCTGTCGTGTGGGGGTGGAGGAACATTGCAAAGGGAGAATGGCCCAAGGTTCTTGGTCAGATTCAGAAGCTTGTCTTCACATAAATGACCTGGAGATGAGGGCTGTTATTGTGCTATGGAATTTACAGGCTTCCTTTAGGAGTGACAAACATTCAAGCAGATAATATGACAATAGTTTGGTACATAAACAAGTGGGGGGAACCAGATACTACCTGCTCTGCCATGAAGCCATGAGGGTATGACAAGGGTATTTTCTGATTATGACACATATCTCTGGGAGGTTCAGCGATCTTGCAGACAGGTTAAGCAGGAATCTCATTCTTCCTCATGATTTGGCCCTGAATCTAGCTGTAGTAAAGGAAAGTTTTGACCACTGGGGGAAAACCTTGCTGAGATCAGTTTGCAACCCCACAAAACAAAAATGCAGCAACTACTTTACCATTTTTCTGCATCAGAGATTGAAATCCTGGGACACTCTGTCAAGTCATTGGCCTCCAGGGCTACTCTATGCATATCCCCCCATCCCACTCATGACCAATTTCATACAGAAAGCCACTCAGTGCAAGGTCAAAGTCATTCTCATTATCCTGTTCTGTCCCAGACAGATTTAGTTCCCCCCTCCTAAAACCTTACTTAAAGGAATCACCATGGTTCCTGGATCTGATTCCATATATAATCTCCATATCTAATCTCTCACCCATTAAGGGAACCTCATCTAGATCTTCCCAACATGAGACTAACTTTGGCTTCTCCAGTTCTAGTGACAGCATGGGATTCTTCCATTTGCATGGATGCTTTACAAATACTCATGGCTTTTCAGAAAATCATCTACATGTAAAGTATACCAAAATAATTGCCATATGGGTGCAGTCTCATAACACTGATCCCATTTCATCTCCAGTCTTCCTTGTTTTTGGCTGGTTCCATCTTCTCCACCAAGTACAGTTAACACCTATTTCCTTCTTTCACATTGGTTTTCAGGATTACTCCTTGTCCTCTCACAAACTATGTAAAGCCTTTCTTAAGGGTATGTTTTTTGAGGCTTCCTATAAATGAGCTGACTCCTCCATGGGACTTAAATTTTGTTTTAGAAGCATTGTCCAGTCCTCCATTTGAACTAGCTACTTCTGCAGAATTTTAATTCTTATCATGGAAAACTGTACTGTGAGTAGCTGTCACTTCAGCCATGAGAGTGCCAGAACTCCATCCCCTATCTTCAGTTTTCTTCTACAGAGTTTTTCATAAGTATGGGGTTACTCTGAGAACAAGTTCTTCCTTCATCAAAAGGTAGCTTCTGCAACCAGGTGTACAGAGCCCATATATCTTTCAGTGTTCTTTCCAAATTTGTCAAGACAGGGTTGAATATAACTTGCATACTTTGGATGTACACAAGCAGCTTTGCTTCTGTCTTCATAGAATAGCTTCTTTCAGAAAAGGTAAGCAGTTTGTTTCCTTTACACACAACAAACTGGGCAAGAAAGTTTCTAAGATTTCTCTATCCAGTTCATTGTTAGACTTTATCTATACCTCCTGAAAAGTAAACCTTAACCCATCAAGCCTAAAGTTCATTCCACTTGAGCAGTTAGTATCTCAGTCTTTTTCAGAGCCTTGTCCTTAGATCAGATTTGTGAGGCTGCCACTTGGTCTTCATCTCACACATTTGCCAGACACTATAAATTAGACTGTACCGCCAGAGCTTCCTTTGGGGCATCCATCTTGAAGAGTCTTCTGTTCTGAGGCCATCCAGGAGTAGCTGAGGATTCTGATCCATATGTCAGATTAGATGGACTGAGTGAAGAGGATACAAAAGTTATGTAGGTACCATAATGGTAGATCCTTTCATTACAATCTATCTGATATGACAACCTGCTGTCCTACCCCCTGCCACTGTATGTATGTAAGTGTACTGCCTGGATGCCAGGAAAAAAGAAATACAGAGCACATCAAAAAAGTCAGCTACAAAAACTGAGGAAGAAACACTGACTGGGGAAAGTTCTGCAGCTGTTCAGCAAAATGCAATGCCACTTCCAGACAAGACTTCCAGTAACCTACAGGAAGCTACAAGACAGCTGCACACAGACCTGGTAAAATAAACAAAACACTGATGGAGTATATCAACACAGACACAAAAGGCTGGAAAAAATGGAAGAAGCTTTAAACAGACATTCAGATGAGGTGATAAAGTTGCAAAAAACATAGGTTAAAACGAAGAAAAGTCTGCCTGAATATGAGACTGCTCAGGAAGAGATGTTAAAAAAATAATAGAATTAGGGAACAGAGCATGTAGAGAAAACCTGAGATTTTCAGCTATCCCAGAAAAGCTGGAACTGCATTAATGTTATGAAAGCACAAATAAGCATCTGGACTAGTGTTCCACAGCAGAAGTTGATAGTTGAATGGGCACATCATGTGTATATTCCAAACCTGGCTATGAGAAAGCAACCTAGACCTTTAATAGTAAAGATGCAAGCCTACCAGCAGGAGTTGATTCTGACAAAGCTGTTGCAGAAGGACAAAGTACTAAAAGTGGGAGACACCAGAGTGTTCCATCTGTAAACATATACTATGTGAATGTTTTCAGATATCCTCCACCAAATCCCACGATAGAACTGGTGACTCTCTCTATTCAAACTATATCGCCAAAAAATGGAATTTCATCCCTCAGACCATAATAACTACTTACAACACATTTCACTTCAAAAACCTACTGAAAGACTACTTGGGAAACAACTGGATATGCTCATGTTGTAGTCCTGGTTGACAACTTCCACCTACTTTTTCCCTGTTCTCCTTCCCTTCTGTCTTAATATCATTTCCACTTATTCTCCCTTTGAATACCCAGACTCACCCGAATTGATTACTCCTCTCCTTCTTCTCACTCCCTCCTATTTCCTTCTGTAGTTGTAACTTTCTTCCCTCCCAACTTCACAATCACCGCTATACCCCACCTCTTCCCACTTTGCCTATTTACCCTACTTCTCTGTCTTCTTTCCATCCCTTCAGGGTTGTCTTCCCTTCCTCAGAATCCTGTATGTCACGCACAATAGACTTAACTTACAACTACTGCTTCATAAACACAGTTGATTTATCATATACCTGTAGATCTAAACTATTAATCTCTATTCTACTTTTATTCTAGCTCAACTTATTGTACCTTCAGCCTCTGTCAACTATATGTCACAAAAACTCTGTACGTAAAATTTATCTTATTATATGTTCTATAATTTGTGTCTCTAGGAAAATACTCAATTACTAGCCTCTCACTTGCAATGTTTTTATTGTTCTCTGTAAAAAATTTTTCTTTTTGTAAAATCCTCTATATATTCTATAATCTCCATTATTGTTCTATGTAAAAGTTTTTGTAACAATTAAATATACTTATTCTGGAGATTTTTTCCCAGGCCTCCACTGAAAATGGGCTACTACCCAGTCAGACTATTCTGGTAAATAAATACATTTTTTCATACAAGGCCTAATTGTTACACTAGTGGTGTAGTGTACACAGCTTTCTGTCAAAACTGTCTAGCCTACTAAAGACTTTCGGCTTTTCCCGGTTAGGGGTCGCCACAGCGGAACTCCGGTCCGCTCATGATTGGCAGTGGATTTTTACGGTGCTGAGTTGCCAGCCCGACACCTAACCTTCACCAAAGGCATGCCCATTCACACTCGCACCTACCTGCATGTCTTTAACATCACTCGACCGCGGGGAGGACATGCAGACTCCACACAGAAGGCACTCCAGCCGAGAATCAAACTGGAGAACCTGTTGCTGTGAGGCGACAACGCTAACCGCTGCACCACCATCATAGGCCAAACAAAACATAGACTAAAAGACCGGGTCTACAAGCATATTAATGACATCAAAAATAAGAAAGAGACCAACACTATAGCCAAGCATGTTGAGGGGCACCTTCTCATTCTTTTAAATTTGTTATAGTTGAAAAGGTGTAAATGGGGGAACACTGTGGTCCAGGGCAACTGTTTTAGAGAGACGTGAGTTATTCTGGCAAATAAAACTTAAAGCTAATAGTAAGCAAGGGTTAAATGAACGGATCTCAAGAAGTTTACTAAAACTGAGTGCATTGCAGAGATGATTGCTTTTATTTCACTTTGTAGCTGGTTTTCGTTTTCATTTTACTAAATATCTTAAGAACCTGCATAACTTTGAATGTATTTGTAAAGTGGTTTACCACTTTAAATGTGTAATTATGTTGGAGGCCTGGCTGTCATGTGATGCAAGACCTCATGGTTTTAAACAATTTTAAACAGCATGGCTGTAACATTTTTTTATCTGAGGACGTTTTAATTATTAAAACAAAAGCGCTTATTACTTTTTTGTAGGGTTTATTTAACACTGAGCTTTGGAACTTTGTCAGATTCTCTGTGGTTCAGCACTCTTTTGGTTTATGCATTAGGAGAAATTCTAAAAATGGGAGACAGCAGAGTGTTTGTGAAGAATGATTACCCACTGTACAGCAGGCAGAAGAGGAGTAAATTCATTCCACTATTCAGGGAGTATCGAGATGCAGGTGTGAGCTTCAAACTGGTGTACCCAGCTGTCTTCAAGGTATTCTTCCTTGGTGGGGCAAAATCATTTTTTGATGAAGTACATGCTAATGAGGAAATACAAAATTTTGTCCAACAAAAAGTGAGCTGTGAAACAGGAGATTCTGCTTGGTTTTCTTCTGGTAATAAAGACCAGAGAGAGACTAACTGTGAAACCTTTTCCACTGTTTCAATGGAAAATTTTGGAAAAAAGTAAAGGAGTACGAGAGTTGACTAGAAGAACTGAGAGTACATTGGAAATGAAGCAGAGGCAGGATTTGGGAGATGGAGATGAACAGTACTAAAACCAGTAACTTGATGAGGGATTACAGTGCAATAATATTTGTGAAATATGACAGAACAAGAAAATCTGGAAATATTGGACTTTTTCAGAATTTGTTGGACCTGTGGGGGCTCTAAAGTATATGCCCTACTTCATGTCATTAATGTTCGGAAAAATGCTTTGGGGGAAGAGAGGCAAGAAAGTTAACTGTAAGTAAAGAAAACATTTTTCTTAATAGTACTATTTTTGTGGTGTATGGTTTTCTTTGCATGCTATAAAGTAAAGTTTTCTCAGTTATTTTAAGTATAATGGGAACTGCAAATAGGTACTGCTGTTCTTTTTTCCCTATTCTTTCTACCTTCTCTCTTTCTTTTTGTTCAGTTTTAAGAAATGTAGACACTGCAATGTAAAAAAAAAAAAAAGCCTGGTTAAAAGCGCATGACAAAAGAAAACTCAATCTGCTTTTTCTCACTCTTGCATAAGGGAATGACTGGATTAAGGACCTTACACTGATTTAGTAACAAGTTTTAAGAGAAAGCAAGTTAATGAAAAAGAATATTGAATATTATGAGGCTTTTTAGCAAATGAATGTATGCTTACTAGCAATTATGTATCTGGCCCTCGTGTCTCCATGGAAACAATCTGATAATGAGAAATTGGCTGTCTGGTTCTCATGTCTCCATGGAGACAATCTGATAAAGAAAAATTGGTTACAGTCTGGTGGGGAATGATTGGCTGGTGAAAAAAAAGAAAAGAGAAACTGGCTAGGAGATAATATTCCCTGAAAGCATTGAGGGGTTTTCCCAGCTGGGAGAGCTATAAAGATAAGACAAAACTAGTTAACACTTAGAAGCACAGGCTGCATCATGTGCCTTAGTATGGATAACATTTTTTTTAGGTTAATTCAAGTCGGTCAGTGTGGCTGTCAGTTTGGGACATTTGTTCCTATTAGGAGGATAAAACTTCAATAATTGAAGATGTACATAGTTATTTTAACTTAGTAACTTTTAAGGGGTATTGGGGGTTTGTTTGGTTTTTTTTTGTTTTGTTTTTTTTTTTTTTTGAGGGTTTTCAATAAAACAAAAAGTTTTGTAAGATATGACATATGCTTAAATGGATATGACAAGAAATAACTATAT
Source organism: Protopterus annectens (assembly GCF_019279795.1). Taxonomy (NCBI): domain Eukaryota; kingdom Metazoa; phylum Chordata; order Ceratodontiformes; family Protopteridae; genus Protopterus; species Protopterus annectens. The sequence goes on from NC_056745.1 coordinate 1,157,139,712, forward strand.
AAAAGTTCAACCTGCCAAACAGTGTATGCCTGTAATACAAAAGCTGGAACTAGACATTTAACAAAAAGGTGTTATACATAAAAGGTGGGAAAAATAAGTTTTTAATAAAATGATGCTTTCTGTAATGTCTTTCAATGTCAGTGGTCTCACAGATAAATACAAAAAAAAAAAAAAATAGTGAACTATATTAAAAATGTAAAGTACAAATAGTTATGTTACATGCAACATACTTGGAAAGAACTGAACATGTGAATTTGGTGAAGAAAGGTTTTCAGGATGGTTATTTAGTGGAATATCTAGGACAGAGGAAAAGAGGAGCTCCAATAGTGATAGAAGAAGATAAAAAAGATAATAAGGGTAGATTTGTAGTGCTAAGGGGCTATTAGCAAGGGAGGAAGGATTACATTGGCATGTATTTTATATTCCACCTAAAACTGCTATAATAGAGCTTAAGAAAATTCTGGGAGAAATGATCAGTTTTCAGCAAGGAATGCTACCTGTAGGTGGGGACTTCAATTTGATTATCAACAGTGAAGATGTGTCCGGGGGGGGCAGAAGGGACAGTATAACAAGGGGGGGTAGATTTTTGAAGTAATTTATGAAAATATTTGGCATGGAATATGTGAATTCAGTAATAGGAGTTGGGAGTGAATTTATATATTATTCCCCAAGATTTAAAAACTGGGCTATGCTAGATAGAATTTACATTTCACAGTGGCATGTGCATTTAATTGAAGGTCTTGATATGTATCCAATAACTATTTCAGATTATACATCAATAATAACTAAAATAAAAACACATGGTAGTGAAATAAAAATGAAACATTGGGGTTTACCCACCTGTCTGCTGAAAAGAGAGAAATTTAAGGAATGGATAGTAGAGAGTATTCAGGAGCTGTTCGAGAAGATAGAAACTACTTCTGAAAATATAACAAGGGAGTGAGATACAATTAAGGTGGAGTTTAAAAATAGGGTGGAAGTAAAAGAAAGGGAGATATGGTTAAGAAGTAACAAGAATTATTTATCAGGACTGACAAATGTTAAAGCACTGCAGAACAGGGGCAGTCTCACAGAACAAGAAGAGGATCAACTGCAGAATGCTAAGCAGAAAATAACAGATTACTGCCATAATATTCATGAGTTCAGAATGATTACTGTTAAGCAGCTGTTTTTTGATAACACTAGAGCAGAAAAACTTTTAGCACAACAACTCAGGCAACAGAAAGTAGAAAGGGCTGCCTCCAAGCATAGGGAGCCTATAAGAAGGAAAGTAACAGGAGATCCTGTAGAGGTATTAGAAGTATTTCGGAAATTCTATGAAAGTCTGAATAAAGCAGAGAAATATGGAAATCAACAAAAGATACAAATGGTAATGTTTATGTAAAAATTTAATTATGACAAGGTTAGAGAGGTAGTTGAGGCTCAATTACTAACTGTTAGGATATGAGGAGGTGATTAGATAAAAACTGTGATGTATAACCAATCTACAGGAAAGTCCCAGAAATAGATGGTATTCCTGTGGAAGTTTGGAAGCTATGGGAAAAAAACTGACAAAGGTCTGTAAGGTTTTGTTTAACAGTACTTTAAGAGGAGGAGGAAAAGTACCAACATACTGGAAGAAAGCAGTGGTGGCTTTAATACCTGAAGGGGGGGACATCAGATCCAGCTTCATAAAGGCCCATTTCAATACTAAACAATGATTATAAAGTGTTCATGTCTATACTGGGTAAAAGACTGACAAAAGTAATGCCAAAATTGATAGATATGAAACAATGTGGTTTTGTGGAGGGGAGGCAAACATTTGACAACATTATTAGCACACTGTTGATCCAAAGGGAAGCAAAATATAAGAAAATACCATTGTTGTTGGTGGGTCTTGATGCAGACAAAGCATTTGACAGAGTAAGGTGGGATTTTATAAGCAGGGCAATGGAAGTATTTGCATTTCCTAAAAAAGTTATAAGGTTGATTAGGAGAATGTACGAGGGATCAAAGGTGAAAATTAAAGTGGGTGGGGTTCTGTCTGATCATTTCTGCTTGAGCAAAGGAACCAGGCAGGGGTGTCCTCTTTTCCTTTTGTTATTTGCATTATATTTAGAACCATTGGCAAAGAAAATAAGAGACTCAGAAATTCAGGGATATAATTGGTATGGTAGTCAAGAAATGCTGGCTTTATTTGCAGATGATATTATTTTATATGTGGCAAAACTAGAAAGAGACATTACAATGTTGTGGATCATTTTGAGACAGTTTCAAATCTTTTCAGGATACAAAATTAATGAAGGTAAAACAAAGGCAATAGCAGTACATTATGTACCCACATATGAATTGGTTCAGCGATATCCATTTTTATGGGGTCACTGTAATAAGAGTATGGATTAAATATGATTCTGGTGTGGCAGCTAAGGATATAAGTGATGGTTTAATAAAGATGTTTCTTGTGAATCATTTATATAATGTTGCTTAGGTTATATGATATGTAGCAGTATATGTGAAGTAAAATGTTTATGTTAATTATAGTGTGATTACTTTAATATGAATCTAAATTTGCCTACTTCACAAATGATAATTCAATAAAGGTGTTTGGGGGAAAGGGATATATGGGACGAGACTAAACAAAAGATAATACAAACTGAGAAAAATGGAAGCTTTGTTATATGTGTGATATAGACAGTAAGATACAAGCAGTTAAAATGTTTTAGTACCATTAGTCTTATACACAGGTCAGGCATATTTTTATCAACCAGAGAAGAAGTTGTGGATAGCAATTAATAAAGAGTTGAAGGACTTTATCTGGGAGGGGAAGATGGCAAGAGTCAAGATGGATAAGTTGATTCTTCATGTATAACAGGGCGGATTGGGGTTACTCAGTTTGAAGGGGTACTACAGAGCTACACAGTTAAGGCTCCTACATAACACAAGCAGAAAACTATAATTCAAAATGGAAAGGGATGATGATAAAACGGGAGGGTCAAGAAACAGGGAGAGACTGGGATTTTGGATCCTTAAAGGAGAATAACAGTAATTATACAGAATATTATATCTATATAGCAGCAGAAAGTATCCTAAAAACTAAGCCAACACGTGACTGGAGAAAGGGGATTCTGCTGATAGGGATGACTGCAATTAGGGATGTAGACAACAGACAAGAGGGGGTTGGAATTTATTGGAGAAAACTGGCAAAGGAACCACGGTATTGGCAGCAAATAACTAGAAAGAGAAAGATGATAGAATGGGATGATGCCAAGAATTTATTAGGACTGCAGGTTAGAGATTGCCTTTCCTTTCAAGGATTAATATCAGAGTATAGGCAAAGAGAAAGAAATAGGGGTGTCCGAAAGACCAGCACTAGTAGTTTTTAGTAGAAGCCAGAACAGAACCTGCCATTAGAAAAAGAATAATTAGTAGAACATATAAAATATTTATATTGTAAAATGCTTGCAATTAGGGTTTATATAAATGTAGGATTGCCTGTGTTGTAAGTGATGGTTTAATAAAGATGTTTCTTGTTTAAAAAAGGACAAGAATTGAATAATGTATGTAATGTTGCTTAGGTTATGTGGTATATAGCAGTATGTGAAGTATAATATTTGCAAACGTGAACTTGTTATACAGTTTGATTACATTTATATAAATGTAAATTTGCCTGTGTCACAAATAATTCAGTAAAGGTGTTTAAAAAAAGTTAGGAAGGGCTAAAGGTTGGAGCACTAAATCAGCTGGATTGGATCAAAGCTGGGGTTTGAAGATGCATATGTCATATTGGACAAACTACAATGAAAGGATCTATCATTATGATAAGTACATAAGTTTTGTTTGCTTAACACCCCCTTGATAAAAATAACTCACCTGGAACTCTGTCTCAGGAGATTTTCAAGAATTTTGAAGAGAACAGAAAACCATTCATTTTTTTCATTCTTCTCTCCTTAAATCTGGGAAATCCTAGACTAGATCCTGTTGTAGAAGATAGACCAAGCAGGAAAATACAGGCAGCAGAGGTAGTCAGATGAATCAGCGTCCTTAGAGGAAAAAATGGTCTTTGAATGTGTGTGAGTACGAAAGATTAGCAGGCAGACATTCAAATAAAGTAACAAATGGCGAGTGAGACAAAATGAGCTTTAAACGTCACAACTGAAACATGTAATTGTTGTATGTGTGTCTGTATGGGTCTTCCAGGTGAAACTGGTGTGTGAGTGTCTTGGTATGTCGGACAGGTGTGAGCCATGCATGGTAGAGGGGGCAGTTTATCGTTGTCTACCCCACCTTGAAAACTGGCTCCGCCAGGAGCTGCATTGGTAGGTCCATCCCCACAGTCAGATCCACTGCTGCTACCTGAATGTGACTGATGTCTGCTGGGCGAGCTCCTCTCACAAGGACACCCAGGACCACGACCCCATGGTCTGCCATGTCTGGGTATGGACATCTCAACCACTGATGAAGCAGTAGAAGTACTGCCACTGTGAAGCAGGATCGGGCACGGCCACATCGGCTAACAGCAGATGATGTGGCTGACCTACGCCCACAACAAGGCCGTCCCCTCCCAGAAGATATTCCATCACAGACACTGCTCGTTCCACTGTGACATTTATCTGAGCCATTGAATCGGCAGCACGATGGAGGCAGTCATGAATGTCAGCCTATGCCACATCTACAACCCTAAGCATTTCTGTGGAGGACTATAGGAATGTGCCTGTGCTTCCACGATGGCCCTAAACATATGTAGAGTGGCATGGGAAGACACACCTGGATAAGGGAGGAGGATGGAGAGCAGGCCTCCTCTGAGCACTCCTAACAACCTTCCTGCGTGGGACCTCTCTGGCTATGGCCAGAGTCAGCAGGCACTGAAGCCGCAGTAATCACTCTTCCTTGATCAGGTGTCTCACCCTCCACCTGTCCAGTGTCTGAGGGCTTACTAAAATGGGTCGGCTTAGGCCCCCTGGGAAATGCAGGAGATGGCTGAATGTCAACCTCATTTTCAGATTCAACCTCTGTACCCCCCCTCCCGGACTATGCCTCTGTTTGGCTACCGTCAACATCAGAGTCTGGTGATACTCTGACATCAGGTGATAAGAGTCCTACACTTTCTGTGTCAGGATCACCTACGATAATAAGCAACAAACACAAGAAAGAAATTAATAGCTACACTACTGTAGTCAAATATATGCTAACAAACTAACAGTGGTGCCACTAATACAGGCAGTGCATCAATACACACAGCAGTCCTGACACCCATATAACACATATGGATAAAATAAATATTTCTTTGAACTGCTCATCACTACTGACAAAAAATATTTGGCTTACCATGTGCAGGTGATTTTATGCTTCCAATGCATGATGGTCCTGGAAGATGTTAAGAAAAAGGTCAGGACACCATCATCACAATTAACAGTAACATAGGGGGTTAAAACTTTTTGTCCTTTATATATCCATTAACAAGACTTTTAACAAGAACTTGAATGACAAGTCCATCCTAAGCCCATGTCTAAGCAATCAGAATTTGTTGTTAACCGTATCAGTCTAGAACTATCCCCCCAAACAAGTTTAATGTTAAAAAGAAATTAAGTGTTGCTGCCAGTATTGCACTATATAAGAAGTATTTCACACTTGAGATAGATAAGCCTACATGGAAGGTCCTCTGGGACATACTTGTTCTCCTTGAAACAGTAGCACCAATGTCAATGATATTTTTATTTTATTTATTTAACATTTGTTTACCGGGAAAGTCTGACTTGGAATGAAACCAATTTTCAGCAGAGGCCCTGGGAGAAATGCTCCAGACATATGTCTTTGTAACGTGGGAGGAAACTGGAATACCCGGAGAACACCCACACAAATGCAGGGAGGACATGCAGACTCCACAAAGAAGGCACCCCAGCAGAGAATGGAACTGGAAAACCTCTTGCTGTGAGGCGACAATGCTACTGCTGTACCACTGCACTGTTGTGCACTTTCCAGTGACCTGTCTGGATCCCTGACAGTGGACATGAATTCTTCATTTGCTGTTAATGGTGGCTGTGTAGCACCCCCCATACCCATCCGTTCATGGGCCATTGCAGCTGTTGTCCACCATGCAGATGAAATCATGTCAGTGGCCCTATGGCACACCTGATGATTATGTCTTCCTGTGGCCGCCTGCTGCATTTAGATCGACAACTATCTGCTGCCAAATTTGTATTCTGCCTGACATATCTCCATGTCCCCTCTCAAGCAGAAAGGCACTATGTTGCCTAAAAGCTTCCACAGTTACCTCATTCTCAGGGTCACTGAAGGGGGAGTTTCAGGGATTGGGATGCCTGGGTCCCATAGTCCTTTGTTGACCTAAAACACAAGAAAAGGATATTACATACAAGTTTCACATAATTAAAAGTCCTGTGTCAGTATAACACATAAAAGGTAGCATTTCACTAGTACCCACTGGAGAAACATAAAACAGTCCAAATATTGAAATTAAAAAAGGAATTGTGTAGTTGTCACATATTACAGTCACACACAAAGCAAGGTTGGATCCAAAACAAGGAGAGTAACATGAAAAATCTTGTTTGTGCCAAAACGGAAATGTAGCTTTGCTTCCCCACCCCCAAAAGAACAGGCAAATGACACATTTTGCTAACAAACCATCAGTGAAATGCTAAAAGTGTTATCACATAAACTGTCCCCGAAACATGTGTACAGATTTAACACAGAACATTCCATTTTAAGCTATTGCCAATCATGTCTACCTGTGGCCAGCACTCCCCTAGAGGTGTGTATAGTCCATCCTAGAAGGCTAACACCCCTGTGTCATTGACAATATAGGACATTTACATTTCACAGAAATAATAGAAGAGTGCACAGAGAAAAAGAGTTGTAACTTTAGCACTTGTGATGGCAGTTAATAAGGCTGTGCATATGAGAAAATGAAATGCCCTGGCAAACATGCCCATACCATCAGTACATGTCTTATGAAATGCATACAGATAAAAGCAGCATTTGCTAATGCATATATTAACAGATTTCTCTTAATGATGTATCAGCATATGCAGTATATAGCTGAAAAAATACAAACATACCTTATCAAGGTCAGTAGTCTTTTGTGCAGATATATCCCAAAGTAATATCCTCTTCTGTGTTATCCACATAAACAAGTCTCCTCACCTTCAGGTTCCCTAGCTACATGGTTCCTTTTTTATTGTGTAGATTCAGGGCTGTGATCAGAGTGAACATGCAAACAAGGTGTGAACTCATTAGAATTGCTGAATCCCAATGACTTGGGTCCGTGTTGTAGAAGTAAACATAGTGCAGGTACTCATAGGTTCATAGGCTGGTACTAGGCTCTCGGCCCTAGGGCCTATACAAGCCTAACCATAACAATTCCCTGGCTATTTCTTTCCACACTATTTACTTCCCTGGACCCCTGTCTAGCAGGGCGACTGACATTATCCCCAGAGTGAATTGCCTTTCTCCCATCCAATCATCAAGGTTCCTTTTGAAGAGGGCCAAAGAGGCGCTCTGCTTGACATGTATGGACAGTCTATTCCAGAGTCTGGGGAGTGTCTGGGTCAGGAACCTGTCCCTCCAGCATGTTTTGTTTATATTGTGATGACAAGATTTAGATCCCTGGAGCTTGTGGCTCCGAGGGTTTGGGACTTCTTTAAGTTTAGCATGTCCAAAAGCTCTGGGTTTGACATGGCCTTGTATGTTAAGCAGAGATCGCCTCGGAGTAGACAATATGCAACAGAGTATAGCTGGAGTTTTTTAACACGGTCAGCATAGGGCATCTGCTTTAGGCCTGTGATTCTTTTAGTGAGGTATTTCTGCGGCTTTCCAGTTGTTGCAGATGTCTTGAGAGGTACATACCAAATGGGGCGTTGTATTCTATAATGGGTTTAATGAGGGATGAGTACAGTGGGACAATGATCTCCTTTTTTCTCAATGAAAAGCCCCTAGTGATGAGGTGTGCCACATAGAATGATTTCCTGTCTGTTGTGGCGATGTGGTTATTGAAGGTGAGACCACTGTCCACCTGTGTCCCTAAGTCTCTTATCACACTTTCTGTGTTTAGTGTACTGCCACCTATTTGATAATTCACGGGTACATGTTTTTCCCCAAAGGGGATAACTATACATTTCTTGGCATTGAGCTTGAGCCCATGGCTCTGGCACCAAGCATCTGTTTCTGTAAGGCCCTTTTGTAGAGTATCCACATCATTTGGGGATTCAGTAATGGCTCCCAGTTTGCAGTCATCTGCGAACTTTGTTAGCCAGAGTCTCTTAGTGTTGGCCTGTACTTCAGAGAAGTAGATGCCAAACAAGGGAGGTCCCAGGACTGAAACCTGAGGTACTCCACTTTTCACTTGTCTGGAGCTGGATTTGGAGTCAGCTACTTTTACAGTGTGGGTTCTGTCAGTAAGCCAGTTGGCAACCCATCGAGTGACGTAAGGATTAATGCCCAGCTTAGTAAGTTTATCTATGATTCCAGAGTGGGGGATGGTGTCAAAGGCCTTGGCGAGGTCCAGATAGGCTGTGTGGACTGCCTTACCCTCGTCCACAGCTCTGGAGACTGAGTCAAAGAAGTCAATAAGGTTCAGGAGACAAGATCGGCCCTTCACGAACCCAAACTGGGTGGGGTCCAGTGTTTTAAGGTTGCCAATGTCTTTGGTTATAAGTTCCATGATAATACGTTCCATGGCCTTGCAGATCAGGCTCGTTAGACTGACGGGGCGGTAGTCCCCGGGATCCAAGGTGGATCCCACCTTGTGGAGTGGGATAAATATAGCTGTGCACCACTCAGTGGGCACAAAGCCTGAGGTGAGGGTATGATTAAACATGACACTTAGGTGAGGTGCCAGTTCATTTTGTTCATGTAGTACACAGCCCAGGATGTCATCTGGTCCCATGGATGCTGTATTCTTAGCTTTGGAGAGTGCATTTTTTTACGTGTGTGGCCATTATTACTGGAATTTGGCAATCTTCCAGTATTGAGATGGGCCATTTAGAGGGTGAGAGGGGGGTGAAGTTGGCACTGAATTGATCTGCCAGGATATTGGCAATATCCATGGGATCAGTATATTTAATGCCATTCTGTTGTAGCGCAGAGCAGATCTGAGCATTGCCATTTAGATTCGTGACAGTGTTTGTTGGTAATGGATTGCAGCTATGAATGATTACTGGTAGGGAGAAGGAAAACACAACAGCAATTCAGACTGCCCTACCTCCAGTGGGTGTGCAAGCCAGGTTAGACTTACAAAGTATAGATATAATTGTATCAAGGTTTTAAATGCAAGTAAGCAAGAAACATTTCACAGTTTCTGTTCAGAAACATCCAACCTCCCCTTCATTTGTTGACAGCTGCATATTATTGCCATTTAATATCCTCACACATTTTAAGGACAATGATAGAACGTAAAACAGACTGCATGGTCAGATAACACAAGAATGAGCCACAAATGCAGAGAGAAAAGACAGAGCTGCATTTTTGCAAGCAATAGTCATAAATGGTTGTGTGATTACTTAGCGCACTACACAATAAAATGAATACATGTAGAAACAACTGTCATGTTTTGTTAGTACTCTGGATCATGTTGCAGTTGTTTGTATACACAATTGCAGTTCTCTGCTGCAAAGCTGTTTGTGTGGGAAAGATGGATAAGATACCCTTACTGTATCTTGAAGGTTCATTGTAGTGAGAGTTCAAATCCAAACCTGTGTAAAAATATTTCTTGTGTACCAACAGGTATTTTGTAGTGTTTATTTCTTAGATTTCTTTTCTACATTTCAATTAATTTTCCCTTTTTTTTCTATTTTTAAAATGCCAGTGTTTGCCCAGTTTAACACAAACAAGGGAAACGGAGAAACGTAATGAATGTTAGGTTTACAAATACAAATTTCAAATATTTCCTTACATAGTCCCTTAAACAGTTCAAAGTGTCACAAATCTCAGCTCTAGCTGCAGGAATAAAAGTCCAACCTTTCCTCAACACTTGTAACTCATCAAAGTCCAACAGTTTGCATGATAAATTAACAATCTTAAAGTCACAATCAGGAGAAATACCTTTTACTTCCGTATGCTGTTCTTTCTCCCCTTCCATGCCTGATTTTTTTTTCATGTATTTCTTGCCAACCTCTTGATTTCTCACTGCTGGAGCTACTGCTACTTTCGACAACATATGATCTGAAGTAGGAAACTTCATTTGATCATCAACCTGTGGGTATCGGATCCGACCTGGATCCGAGCCAGCAGCTTTCCAAGCTAGAGATCCAAGCTCCAAGCCCCTCCCCCTTACCCATAATGCCCTGCCACCTCCTTCCAATCCCCATATCTCGTTTGCCGCGGCTTTGTCAAGCACGGGTTTCTCGAACTCCTAGCTTTAGGCAATCTGTGAGTAAGAAAAGTTTCTTAAAATCTTATTAGTTTTTGTGTGTGTGAACAGTTAACTCCTTTGTTTAAACCCCTTTACCGTTCCTCTTAGTTTAAAGCCTAATACACCCCCCTTTTCCCCTTAGGTGTTTGTGTGAGGCGCGTGTGTTTTCTTTTGGGATTATGGCCGAGGCCTCTAAGGCCATTTTTTCTGAGTGCACTGAGTGTGGTCATAAGCTTTCCTCAGGGGATGGCCACACTCAGTGCGTCCTCTGCCTGGGAGTATTGCACTTGTCTTCTGGCTGCCAAATTTGTGCAGCTTTTAACCCCCGGGCCCTGAGGGATAGGAGGAATAAGCTGATTCTGGCAGGTCTTCTAACCTCGGAGTCGGCTTCCTCCTCCTCTCCCTCAGTGGCTACAGCTGCGGCTGTTCAGTCTGTTGTTTCCTCTCCCCTGGCTGGTACTCAACCTCCCATTTCTTCGCAGGGAGAGAGGGACTCTAGGAAGGAGAAGAAGGAGAAGAGAGAGAGAAAGGGAGAAAGAGAGAGAGAGAGGAAGAAAGAGTGGCATGGGAGCCACAAGCGGCAGGCCGACTCTGCCCCGACGGTCCCGCCTGCCAAGCTGCTCCCCTCACCTCAGAAGATTTCCAGGCCTTCCTGCCCTCGGTTCCGTTCTCCACGCTTCTCACCGGAGCCGGAGGAGGCCCGACCATCTTCAAAGTCGTTGCGGCGGCCCTCCCAACCAGCTTTGGCGGCCTCTTCTAGGTCGACCTGCAGTCTCTCCGACGCTGATATGGACTGGATGATGCATCGTTTCCTGCAAACCCAGATGCAGATGGGAGTGCTGCTGCCCCTCCCCCTCCGGGGGGGAGTTCAGCCCCACTTTTTGCCCCGATAGCTCCTTCTACGATCCATTATCGGGTTTCGGAGCCGTCGGATCCGAGGAGTCCCGGAGCCGGGGTGTCGGCACAGACAATTATAGTTACCTTGACGCCGGCCATGCCCTCGAGTTTGTCAGATCCCCTTTCAGATCCTACCTCTCAGAGCCATGAGCCGGGCGTCGGATCTGGGGGGGAGGGGCAAGTGTGTCTTCGGCTCCATTTTGGTCAGAGCACACTTCCGTCTTGGGTCTGAGCGCTTCGGCTCTGACGCCGATCCCCGCGCTGGGTCCGAGGGTGTTAACCATGGAGCCCAGAGAGATTGGTACACCCTCGGCTTTCGATGTGGTGGAGAGGGTTCTCTCGAGAGGTTCGAGACCCCCTACTCTTTCTTCAGATCCAGCCCCCACTCCCTTGCATTTGGGCTTGTCTTGCATCATCCAGTCCCAGGGACAGCCTGTGTTGACTCCCCAGCCCGTTCCACTGGCGGAACACAGCCCTGTTAGTGAGCCCTCCTCGGACAGTCCCACTGAAGAGGTCCCTCACAAAAGTAAGTGTAAGAGAAGACACTTGGACTCCCCTGAGTCCCTCACGGAGGATACCGATTTGGAAGAAGGGGAAGGTTCCCCCAGGTCACCCACCAATGACGTCTCCTTTGGAGACATTATGGAAATGCTTCGCCTGAAAGAGGGGTGGTCAGCCCAAAAGCCTTCCTTGGATGAGTCAGTGTTTCTGGAGGCGTTCGACGCAGGCCCGTCTACCTCTTGGATGTCCCCACCGGCCGACCCCCTGGTTGACCTCATCACTACCAGGGCGTGGAAGGAACCGGACACTGTAGAGCCGATCTCCAGGAGGCGAGACAGGATTCTCAGTCCCCCAGTGGATAGGACGGCTTGGAGCAAGGGTTCCCCGGTAGATGCCATGGTGGTGGCAGCAGCCGCCAAGAGGGAACTCGCTCAGGATAGTTTCTCGATCCGTCCCCCTGATAAGGAGTCTCGGACTATGGATTGTATTGAGAAGTGGATGTTTGCTTCAGCTATCTTTTCTATAAGGGCGCTGAATTACTTGGCCCATGTAATTAGACTTCAGCGGGATCTGGTGAAAGAATATGCTGAGTCTCCCCTTGAGTCCATGTCGGCCGAGGACAAACGGACTTTCTCAGCTCGCATGGCCACTCTCAAATCTGTTTCGAACACGTCTATGCAGCTACTTTCCCATGCCATGGAAGGAGCCGCTAGAGCCAGCGGGTCCGGTATCGCCTTAAGGCGTCACGCCTGGCTCCGGTTTTGTGACTTTGCGGAACCTTTCAAGACATCCTTCGCGAACACACCCTTCGACAGTTCTACTCTGTTTGGGAAGACCGTCCGCAACACATTGGTTCAGAGCGAGAAAGATGGGAAGACGCTGTCTGCCGTCGGAGTCCGCTTCTCGGCTCCTCAAAGGTCCTTTTCTAGGAATCAGAGAGGACAAAAGAAGATGTGGTTCTGGAAGTCTCAGCAGTCCCGTTACGCTCCAGACCCTTCGTCTTTTCAGAGGCAGAGCGGGACAAGGTGGACGCCGGCCCAGAGGCAGAGGGGAGCCAAAAAAGTTTGGGTCACAGGAATCCTTTTCTGATCGACCCACGCAGCAGCTCTGAGGGGGTGCCCGACTGCTCCTCTCTGGAGGCAGTCGGGGGGGGGCGTTTTGAAGCACTTGGCCCAATGGGAGTCCATAATGTCAGATCGCTGGGTGCTTCGAATAATATCCAGAGGTTACTCTATCCCTTTCATAAATCTGCCTCCTCAGTCGAGGCTCCTCCTCGATGTACCACCCAGTCAGAGGGAGGCAGCAGCTTTAGAGGTAAAAAAGCTGTTAGGAAAAAAGAGCCATCCAGCATGTCCCCCCAGGACAATCCGGATTAGGCAATTTCTCCAGGTTCTTTTTGGTGCCAAAGAAGATGGGGGACTTAAGGCCGATACTCGACCTTTCAACAATGAACCTCTTCATTGCCAAGGAAAAACTCCAGATGGTCACGCTTCAATCCATTCTGCCCCTGCTGCAGGAGAAGGACTGGATGTGCTCCATAGACCTCAAGGATGCATACTATCACATTCTCATGGACAGGCGTTCCAGGAAGTTTCTCCGCTTCCGGCTAGGGGCCAGTCATTACCAGTTCAGGGTCCTACCCTGTGGTCTCACCACAGCCCCCAGGGTGTTCACCAAGGTCATGGCAGTTGTAGTGGCCCACCTGAGGCTTCAGGGAATACAGGCTTTTCCTTACCTAGATGACTGGCTCCTGACCACCCCCACCAGGCATCTACTCTGCTTAGCCAGGGATTGTTTCCTACTTCTAGCGTCCCATTTGGGGATCACCATAAACTTTATTTATTTATTTATTTATTTATTTATTTTACATTTGTTAACCGGGAAAATCCGACTGGACCAGGTCCATTTTCAGCGGAGACCCGGGGACAAAAGCTCCAACATCAAGTTATACAAATACAGTACATCCAGCATAATACACAAAACAGGTTACATCATGTATGCTGAGCATAGTAATATAACAAGAATTATTAAAAACACTCCAGGTAAAAGATATAGAACATGGGTAAAAAGACAATGTCAGTCATACTTTGGTAAGAAAAGAAAATATATTAAGTAAGATTCTACAGTTAAAAGTACCCTTTCAGATGACCAAGCCTACAGGGGATCAGAGCTCCAGCATGTGATCAGAGAAGAATTTGGGGAGTTAATAGTAGTATGGGTAGGGTTATGTGATACAAGGGCATAACCATGTACTAAGAAGGTGCGATTTGAGGGTGTTTTTGAATATGGATGTGGAGGGGGCAGTGGACACAGATAGGGGAAGAGAGTTCCAATTTCTGGCAACGGTGTGGGAGTAGAGCGCTTTCCCTGCATTATTGTTAGCCTTGGTGATGGAGAGGAGAGATTTTTCACTGGATCTTAGGTATCGGTTTGTAGTATAGATAGCAAGTAGATTGGATAATGAGGGGTTTTTTTCAGGATATTTGAGAATATTGTAGGCTGTGCCCAGCTGGCGATAGTTAAGTAGCTGTGGTAGCTCAAGCCATTTTAGTTCTTTTAGTGCAGCACAGTGATGGGTTCTATAGGTTGAGTTAGTAGCAAACTTGGCTATTTTATTGTAGCATGATTCTAGTTTGTCTAGGTCACATTGTCTGATTTGGGTAAAGATTGGTGCTGCGTATAATAGAGTTGAGAGGAGGTGGCTTTGTGCAAGAGTGACTCTTGCTTTTTGTGAGAGAAAGGACTTATGCCTGTATAGGGAGCCTAGTTTTTGTGTACTAGTTTTATGGTATGTGAGATGTGAACATCAAAGTGGAGATTATTGTCTATTTCAATGCCCAGAAGTTTGGTGTGGTTAGAAGGGGAGATGGTGGTGCCGTCATTAGAGGTTATGGTAAAGGAGAGGGGTTTTTTTTATCTATTAGGGGTAAATAGTAGCAGTTTTGTCTTTTTGGGATTTAGAATTAGTTGGATCCCAGATATCAAGTTTTCTACTGAGATAAAGGTATCTTGAGTGAGTGTACGTAGGGTGGTGGGAGATGAGGCAGAGCAGATCAGAGTTGAATCATCTGCATATTGTATGAGTGTGGCATGTTGTGTAGAGCATTTGAGGTTATTTGTGAAAATAGAGAACAACAGCGGGCCCAGTATAGAGCCCTGTGGGACACCTATGGTGGCTGGAAATTGTGTAGACAGAGTTCCTTTCCACTGGACTGATTGTTGCCTGTCAGACAAGTAGCTTCTGAACCAGGCTATAGTAGAGGAGGTGAAGGATAATGATGTTAGTGAGTCTAGTAGAATGGAGTGGGAGACCATATCAAATGCTTTTGAGAGGTCTAGGAAAATGGCTGATACATATTTGTTATCATTCCTGTGAAGGAGTATATAATTAGTGAAAGATAAAAGGGCTGTGGTAGTGCTGTGATGTGGACGGAAACCATGTTGTGTGGTAGATAGTAGATTGTGTGTGTTAAGAAATGTCATCACTTGCAAGTGGATGCATTTCTCAAGAATTTTGGATAAGGGGCAAAGGATGGCAATAGGTCGGTAGTTGGAGAATTCATAAGAATTACCTCCTTTATGGAGAGGAATGATGCGAGATACTTTCCAGAGTTTGTGTATGTAGGATTCTAGTATGGAGCGGTTGATAAGGATGGAGACAGGATATGATAAGGAGTCACTAGCCATTTTTAGGTATGCAGCAGGTATGTTATCAGCTGCTAGTGTGGTTGGCTTTAGTTTTAGGAGGAATTTTTTGATAGTTGAGGTGGGCACTGGTGATAGGCTTAAACAGGGGGTGGTGTGGAATAGGTTATGTTGTGACTGAGGTAGACTGTTTTTGGTTATTTGACTGGACAGGGCCAAGATGGATTTAGTAAAATGGTTATTAAATTGAGAAGCTGTGTCTAGGGTATTATTAGTAGAGATGGGTGCTGGGGTTGTGGTTTTGCCTGGCTTTAGTAGGGAGTTAATGGCATGCCAGAATTTTTGTGGACTATTTGAATATTTCCTTTGGGCGCTAAGAAAATAGTTTTGTTTGTTTATTTTGGATTCAGCCTTGGCTTTGTTTCTAAGCTGTTGATAGTATTGTCTGGAGCTAGGGGTTTTGTCAGTTTTCCAGATTTTCCAGGCTTTATCTCTAGCTTTTAGTAAGGCTCTGGTGTCTCTATTTAGCCAGGGTGCGTAGTTGGCTTTAACTCTGATATTTCTGCTGGGAGCTAGACTATTAAGGATGTTAGAGAAGGTTGTATTGAAGTAGTCTACTGCCTGGTCTAACCCGAGTGTCCATAGTGGTTCCCAGTTGCAGTGGCTTAGGACAGTATTTAGGTATCGTGGGGTAAGGTTACGGTCATCTCGTACAAATTTGTAGACTACTGGTTTGGGGTGATTGGAGTGTTTCTGGAGTAGGAAGGTGGGGAGATGATCACTCAAGTCATCTGGGAGGCAGCCTACTGTATAGTTTTGTTTGGGATAGTTGGTTAGTGTCCAGTCCAGTATGGATTCTCTCTTTGTTTGAAGAATTTGAAGAAGTCATCCCTCCAACCAGTTCAGGTCTTGGAGTTCATAGGGGCCAGGATAGACACGCTTCAGACCAAGACCTTCCTGACGTCAGACAGACTTCGCAGTTTGACCTTACACGTTTTAGCCCTTCTCCAGTCACCTGCCCCATCAGCGGAGTTAGTCCTGAGAGCTCTAGGGTCCATGGCAGCGGCAATCACCTTTGCGCCCTTAGCCCACTTGCACATGCGGATTCTCCAGTGGACATTACAGGTTCAGTGGTCCATCGTTCACCATCCATTGGACTTGCTGATTCCTCTCAGCAGAGGGTGCAGAAATTCTGTCTTGTGGTGGCTCCACTCCCGAGAGCTTCGGGAAGGGCGACCGTTTGTTATGCAGCAACCCCAAGCCAAGGTGACCACGGACACTTCTCGCCTGGGGGGGGGGCATTACGCGGGCAGAACTGTTCAAGGTACATGGACTCAGACAGAGACCATTTTGCATATCAGTGTTTTGGAGATGAGAGCGGTGCTTCTAGCGTTGCAAGCCCTTCATGCCTTTCTCCCTCCAGGGACTATTGAGATTCAGTCAGACAACATATTGGTGGTCCATCAACAAACAGGGGGGGACCAGGTCTTACCCTGTTTGTCGAGAGGCCATGAGAGTTTGGGATTGGGCGATATCCACCAACCGTCTTGGATCCCATCCCGGATCTAATATCTCATCCTTCGAGATTGAAACCCCCGAACCTGGTCGATCTCAAGTTCTCAGTGTGGTTGATCCAGTTCCATTAGTTGCTAGGACTCCCATTATCTTGTCTGCAGTTAGATCTATCCTGGTAGCTGCGCATAAGCCGTCAACCAGGAAGGTTTACAATAGTAAATGGAAGCGTTTTTTCTGTTTGGGCGTTTCATAGGAAATTGGACCCTTTCACTGCTCCCATCCCAGCAGTGCTCGATTTTCTATCGCATATTTTTCAACAAGGGGCCAGTTCTTCTACTGTAAAGGTTCAAATGGCTGCCATCTCACATTTTCACATTGGAGATAATCTCAGTCCCCTCGCTTCCACCAAGATTTGTAAGACCTTTCTGAAAAGTGCGTTTCTCTTGAGACCCCCTGTTAGGAACCCCATCCCTCCTTGGGGTCTAACCTTGGTCCTTCAAGCTCTAACTGGACCTTCCTTTGAACCTGCAGCCTCTGTTGATTTGAAATTATTGTTCTGGAAAACTGCCTTTTTGGTAGCCATTACCTCAGCTAAAAGAGTGTCGGAGCTTCAGGCTCTCTGTATTAGAGCCCCGTATCTGGTTTTCCATAAGGACAGGGTCTCTCTCAGGACTAACCCATCTTTCCTACCTAAAGTGGCCTCCGAGGCGAACATCAACCAGTCCATTAATCTCCCAGTTTTCTTCCCTAACTATCAAAACAAAGGGGAGTACAAACTTCATTTGTTAGATGTTCATAGTCAGTTACGGTTTTATTTACACAGAACAGCAGCCTTCCGCAAGTCTGATCAGCTATTTGTCTCTTTTGCTAAACCCTTCTTGGGTAAGCCTGTGTCGAAGGTGACTCTGGCCAGATGGATTTCGAATTGCATTTTGTTCATATGTAAACTATCTGGCCTGCCAGAACCTTCTGGGGTTCGCGCTCACTCTACCCGTTCTATGACGACATCAGCTGCATTCTGGTCGAGAATTCCTTTGGATGACATTTGTTATGCGGCTACTTGGGCATCCTCTCATACCTTTATCTCTCACTATAAATTGGATTTAGTGTCTAGTGGAAGGGCGGCTTTTGGCTCTGCAGTGCTCCGGAATATCCTTCCTTGAGGACCTCCCAAGTTTTTTGGTAGCTGGGGACTCTATCCCACAGGTTGATGATCAAATGAAGTTTCCTACTTCAGATAAAGAAGTTATGTACTCACGTAACGTTCCATCTGAGTAGGTAACTTCATTTGTCAGCAACCGACCTTCCCTCCTTCCCCCTAACCTGGTTCTTTGGTTTCCTGATCACTAGGCTGGTTTATCCAGGTCATTTGTTAATCCTTAGGATTGTTGCTTTGTCATGGTGAGATTATTTAGATGGGCAAACGTGATCTGGGGATTGGAAGGAGGTGGCAGGGCATTATGGGTAATGGGGAGGAGCTTGGAGCAGGAATCTCTAGCTTGGAAAACTGCCGTCTCGGATCCAGGTTGGATCCGATACCCACAGGTTGCTGACAAATGAAGCTACCTACTCAGATGGAGCGTTATGGTGAGTACATAACTTCTTTATCATCCGTACCTGTATCTTAATATACATTTACTGACTGAAAATAACACTCCCTTTCTTCCTTTTTCTATCAGCCTGAAAATTGTTGTTGTTTACATTATTATGGTTGCAATCCACTTTGCTGGCTTCCTTTTGCGCCAAACACTCAGATCTCCTTAGTTCCGGTTCAGCTTCTGGTGCATTTACGAAAACCTGGTCATCATCCACTGGATCTTGATCGCTTACAGTTGCAGCTTCTTCTGTTTGATTAAGTGGACAGGCAAGACCATTCTCATTGTCAACCCGATCCCTTTCAAACTTTTTCAACTTCCTCCTTTTCAAAATCTCATTTTCCTTTGCTAGTTTTTCTTGTATGTGGTAAAACTTAGCCTCAAAAATCTCCACAGTAGCACTCTCTTTTAACTTAAAAAATTCTGCTTAATAACTTCATCTAATTCATGAACTTTTTGTTTATAATAATCAATTAGTATAACCATGTATTCCATGCCAAATTTTTCATTTAACTCAACCCATCTCTCACTGAGTTCTTTAGGAAAATCACTTCCAATCAGCATCTTAGCTGATGCCATTGTGGTTGCTGCTACCAAGAAAGAGCTTGCCAAGCTGAGCTCCATGGTACATCCTTCAAACATGGAGTCTGGAGTGATTGACCATTTAGGCAAGTGGATCAATGCCTCGGCTACCTTTGGCTTGCAGACATTGAACTGCTTGACACATTTTACCCTCCTCCAGAGGGATTTGGTGAAAGAACTGACCACCTCTCTCTCAGGGTTATTGCCGGTGGCAGATTTCAAAAAGGTCTCCCCCCAGCTGTCGACCCTAGCTTCAATCTCCAGTTCCTCGATGAGGCTAATCACCACCACCACGGAGGGAACCTCTCGAGCGGCAGGTTCAGGCATAGCCATGAGGTGACATGCCTGGATGTGCCTGTACGAGTTTGCGGAGCACTTTAAGGCATCTTTTATGAATTCCCCTTTTGATGGGTCCACACTGTTTGGACCTTCAGGAGGGCAAGACCTTGTTGGCATTCGGTATCAAAATTTCCACTCCCCAACAGACTTTCTCCAAGAACCAACGGCGTTGGAAGAAGCTTTGGTTTCGTAAGTCACAGGGCACCTTCCAGGATGCTGCAGATGATTCTTCTTCCAGGGGCAGGGGCAGGGGAAGAGGTTTCAACAACAGACGCTACCACTGAGGGAGAGGGGGTCTACAGAGTCAGGGCAACAGAGAACCCTTTTCTGAGAAGCCCTTTCGGTGCCCCTGAAGCACTGCCTAACTGCCCCACCCTGGAGGTGGTTAGGGGTCACTTTGCTGTCCACCCACAGGCCTGGGTTTCAATTACAAGTGATCAGTGGGGGCTATTCCATTCCCTTTTTCCTTTCACCTCCAGGCCCCAAATTGTCTCTCCTGGATGTCCTACCTAATCAGAGAGAGAGAGGCAACCTGGCTAGAAGTCCAAAAGCTTCTAGGAAAAAAAGACATCTAAAAGGTCCCAGTAGGACAATGAAGGTATGGAACTTACTCTTGCTTCTTTTTGGTGCCAGAAAAGACGGGGCACCTTTGTCCAGTTCTGGACTTGAGCAATCTGGATCTCTTTGTCAAGAAGTCGAATTCTCAATGGTCACCATTTAGTACATCCTGCCACTTCTGCACAGGGCAGAATGGATGTGCTGTGTAGATTTCCAGGATGCCTACTACCACATTTTGATTCACAGGCGATCTCAGAGATATTTCAGCTTCTGCCTAGGAGCCGATCATTATCAGTTCAGGGCCCTGGCATTTGGACTCACTACAGCCCCCCCCCCCCCCCCAAGTGTTTACCAAGTGTCTTTCAGTGGTGGCAGCTTTCCTCAGGCTGCAAGGATTCCAGGTGTTTCCCTGTTTAGACGATTGGCTCCTCACAGTGGCCACAAGGCATCAGTTGGTAACATCTTTAAAATGACTGGATTGGTTAAACACAATAAAACATAAGCCATAGGGTTGTAAACATAACATGGTTAAGAGCATACATATGCCAACTGAAACACGCTTATTCAAGCATTAAAATACTTAGCAGTTGTTTACACAGGTTGGACCAAACCATAAACAGAAATGCTGCATAAAAATAAAGCTACATGCTTTAAATATGGTTTGGCTAACATAATGACAACTGAAAGTGTAGTCGAGTGGGATAACAACACATACAATTTGTTGCAGTATAGTATTTTGCGACTACGGATTGTTTATCATTATTCATTGTTGTATTGTTATGCTTTTAAATGTTTATTATGGTTTTTAAACACACGCATTAACCACAATTAAACGAGAGAGTTACAGCCCACATGCAAACTTGGTTTTAACAGCTCGTTTGCAACCATAAATAGAGGGGTAAATAGAGAAAGTTTGTTTTTTAAAAAATCACGTTTTTAAATGTTTTTAACATGATATTAAATTTAATGAAAATGGTGCTTTATTAAATAATTGATTAATTAGTACCCTATTTAAGGGGGAAATGGTTATAACACGACTGTTTTGCATTTCACGTTTTGTCTGAAGAAGGAGAGATACGATTCTCTCCGAAAGTGCTTGGTTATAATAAAAGTTCTAACGTTACCAACCCGTAACATCGTTGTTTCAGATTATATTTAAACCGTGTTTGGTCAGCGAGCTATTTGCAGCTGTTTTTCACCCTTGCTGGACTTGTATTCCTTTGCCTTTCTGTTTTTACAAATTTTTCATTTAACTCAACCCATCTCTCACTGAGTTCTTTAGGAAAATCACTTCCAATCAGCATCTTAGCTGATGCCATTGTGGTTGCTGCTACCAAGAAAGAGCTTGCCAAGCGGAGCTCCATGGTACATCCTTCAGACATGGAGTCTGGGGTGATTGACCATTTAGGCAAGTGAATCAATGCCTCGGCTACCTTTGGCTTGCAGACATTGAACTGCTTGACACATTTTACCCTCCTCCAGAGGGATTTGGTGAAAGAACTGACCACCTCTCTCTCAGGGTTATTGCCGGTGGCGGATTTCAAAAAGGTCTCCCCCCAGCTGTCGACCCTAGCTTCAATCTCCAGTTCCTCGATGAGGCTAATCACCACCACCACGGAGGGAACCTCTCGAGCGGCAGGTTCAGGCATAGCCATGAGGTGACATGCCTGGATGTGCCTGTACGAGTTTGCGGAGCACTTTAAGGCATCTTTTATGAATTCCCCTTTTGATGGGTCCACACTGTTTGGACCTTCAGGAGGGCAAGACCTTGTTGGCATTCTGTATCAAAATTTCCACTCCCCAACAGACTTTCTCCAAGAACCAACGGCGTGGGAAGAAGCTTTGGTTTCGTAAGTCACAGGGCACCTTCCAGGATGCTGCAGATGATTCTTCTTCCAGGGGCAGGGGCAGGGGAAGAGGTTTCAACAACAGACGCTACCACTGAGGGAGAGGGGGTCTACAGAGTCAGGGCAACAGAGAACCCTTTTCTGAGAAGCCCTTTCGGTGCCCCTGAAGCACTGCCTAACTGCCCCACCCTGGAGGTGGTTAGGGGTCACTTTGCTGTCCACCCACAGGCCTGGGTTTCAATTACAAGTGATCAGTGGGGGCTATTCCATTCCCTTTTTCCTTTCACCTCCAGGCCCCAAATTGTCTCTCCTGGATGTCCTACCTAATCAGAGAGAGAGAGAGGCAACCTGGCTAGAAGTCCAAAAGCTTCTAGGAAAAAAAAACATCTAAAAGGTCCCAGTAGGACAATGAAGGTATGGAACTTACTCTTGCTTCTTTTTGGTGCCAGAAAAGACGGGGCACCTTTGTCCAGTTCTGGACTTGAGCAATCTGGATCTCTTTGTCAAGAAGTCGAATTCTCAATGGTCACCATTTAGTACATCCTGCCACTTCTGCACAGGGCAGAATGGATGTGCTGTGTAGATTTCCAGGATGCCTACTACCACATTTTGATTCACAGGCGATCTCAGAGATATTTCAGCTTCTGCCTAGGAGCCGATCATTATCAGTTCAGGGCCCTGGCATTTGGACTCACTACAGCCCCCCCCCAAGTGTTTACCAAGTGTCTTTCAGTGGTGGCAGCTTTCCTCAGGCTGCAAGGATTCCAGGTGTTTCCCTGTTTAGACGATTGGCTCCTCACAGCGACTACAAGGCATCAGTTGGAGACCGCTACTCATTTTTTGGTGACAGTGTTCCACCATCTGGGCATCACCATCAACCGGTCGAAGTCCAAACTGAAGCCAGTTCAAAATTTAGAGTTCATCAGCACCCAGATCGATACACTCTCACAAATTACGGCCCTGCCTCACCAAAGAATTTTAACGCTCAGACAGCAAGTCGCGGATGTCCTGGTGGTTCCTTCTCCACCTGCTCACGTTATCCTCAAGGTTCTAGGTTCCGTGGCTGCAGCTATAATTCTTGTTCCCACAGTGAGATTCCACATGAGGGTACTTCAGTGTTTTTTCAGGTACAGTGGTCAATTCACAAGCATCCCTTATCAGTGAATAAAAATGACACAACAGCCACAAGGATAATAAACTAAGAAAAAACACTGGAAAATAAAAAAATGAAGCCACCAAGGCAGTAAAGTTGTACGAAACAGTTTAATACAGCACCAACAGACTGAGCGCTTTCGCCATAAAATTCAAATGGCTTCTTAAGAGTCAAACCAGTTAAGCTAAATTGTAGTTATATACTCAAGGTAATAATCAATCATTCAATTAAATACATCAAAAAACAAAGAATAGTGCTAAGCTTAGCTACATTTCTTTTGCTATTGAAAAAGTTTCAAATATTAAAAAACACTATATGTATATAGTGTTGGTTAAAAAAAACATTTTAAATACTGTAAATGCACAAAGGATAAGAACAGGAATATTAGTGATAACAGACCACAGTAAAATTGTAAAAAAGAAAAAAAAATTTAAATTATAAACAACTCATATTTCTGTAGCCCTCTGTTTCAAAAAGGGGGCTATTGAAACAAAGTCATTCAACCCAGGTTTGCAGCAGGCATTCAATCTAAACTGCCACTTAGCCTCCCTAATTTCCAGCTCAAGTTTAATATCACCCCCCTAACATCACCACAGACCCTGTCAATAACAAAAAATACAACTATTTTAAAGTTTAGACATTCCAAGGTATGAATGTATAGGGCATTATGGGTGTTTTTGTTTTTGATGTCCCTCAAATGCTCTAGAATACGATCCCAAAGTCTCCTGATAATCTTTCCTACATAAAAACCTGGACAGAATAGGCACGTGGCTGAATAGACTACCATGGTGGTATTGCAATTACATGTTCTAGGACAACCTGTGGTACGTTCACCCCCCCCCCACACTGACACACTAGTGCCATCATTAATATTTTTACAAACCTTACATGCACCACATTTGTAAATTAAAGATCTGTGTGTAACTTTTGTTGCAATTCCACTCTCCAACATCCTTTTAAGGTTCCTACCCCTACTATGGACCATCCTAGGTTGGAATCCTCATTTTTCTTTCATTTCTTTATCGAAATGTACATCCCATAAACTTTTTATACTAGCCACTAATATTGGTGTCTCTTCATTATATTGCAATACCAGGACATGTGAATCAAAGTTGTCCTTAGCCACTCTACTGACCATTAGGCTTGCTTTTAAAATCGGTTTAACTGTATTGCCCCTTTTAATCAGCACCTCTTTCTTGATTTTCAAGAGCAACCCCAAAGGATACCCCCTATCTTTAAACATACCAATTAGTGCAAAAATCTCCTTAGAAAAAAGTTAATAGTCACTTATGAGGCGAGATAGCCTTACCATTTGGCCTTTAACTATCCCTTTTCTTTGAAGTAGTGGATGGCAACTGTTGAAATGCAGCAACATATTAGAGCAAGTTTCTTTCCTGTGAATAGTACTTACCAGTGTTCCAGTGGTAACATCTCTAGTCAGGTAAATGTCCAAAAAAATCAGTCTCCCTAGTATGAAATTTAAAAGTGAATTCAAAGAAGGTGGTTGTGCCATTAAGATATTCAATGAAGTTATTCACAAGTTGTTCTCCCCTTGCCATAATATCATGATGTCATTCAAAAATCTGACATAAAACACAATATTGGCCATAAAGGCAGAGGAAAACACATGTCTCTTTTTCCCATTCTAAGAGGACCAAGTTGGCAAAACTTGGAGCACACATGGCTCCCATAACCACTCTGGCTTCCTGGGACCGTATTCTAGAGCATTTGAGGGACATCAGAAAACAAAAACACCCATAATGCCCTATATATTCATTCCTTGGAATGTCTAAACTTTAAAAGATTTGTATTTTTTGTTATTGACAGGTGCTGTGGTAATGTTAGGAGGTGTTATGTTAAACTTGAGTTGGAAATTAGGGATGCTAAGTGGCAGTTTAGACTGAATGCCTGCTGCAAACCTGGGTTGAATGACTTTGGTTCAATAGCCCCCTTTTTGAAACAGAAGGCTACAAAAATACAAGTTCATAATTTAAAAACATTTTTTTTCTTTTTTACAATTTTACTGCTGTCTGTTATCACTAATATTCCTGTTAAAATGTTTTTTTAACCAACACTATGTACATTATAGTGTTTTTTAATGTTTGAAACTTTCTCACTAGCAAAGAAATGTAGCTAAGCTTAAGTCTATTCTTTGTTTTTTGATGTAATTACTTGAATGATTATTACCGTGAGTATATAACTACAATTTAGCTTAATTGGTTTGACTCTGAAGAAGCCATTTGAATTTTATGGCGAAAGCACTCAGTCTGTTAGCGCTGTATTAAACTGTTTGCTACAACTTTACTTTCTTGGCTTGATTTTTTTATTTTCCAGTGTTATTCCTTATCAGTGGCCGTCTGGCTTTCTTGGGTGTGCAGGCATCATCTTTATTGGTGGCTTCAAACCTCGGATGTGAAGTTGTTCAATCTCGCCGTTTGTTCTTTACGTGTGGGTTTGGAGCCGATCCATTGGCTCCGAGTCGGCCGCTTTCCAAGCTCAAGATCTTTGAGTTAGCTCGAGGCACAGTCCCTATCCTATGATGCTCTCCTACCAACCCCAGATCTAGTTTGCCGTTGCAATGGATCGCACAATCTTCGGAGGAAACTGAGGCCAGTAACCTTCTTTACTATATTTAGAATTTTAAAATTTCTTATTAAACTATAATTAGTTAGTGGATTGAGTGAGATTTCACATATTTCTTTTATTTGTCGTTTAGTGAGTGGATTGGAAGTTATTTTTTGTCTTCTAATTCGGAGCGGTTGCTCCTAGGCCTTTAGCCTTTCTTGAGTTGCATTTACTTGACAAGGCTCTGTCAAATTTAATTCCCTATCCCCTTATATTTCTTAGAATTAGTGTATTAGAACTTTTTGTGTAACATTCTTCTTATAGTCATTACAGTTCAGGGATCTGAACTTTCTAAGGAGTCCGTGGCTTAAATTTTTTGATTGTTATCAGGGATCTGATATTTGTTGTATTTGTTATAATGTCGGAGAAACAAAAATCTGGTTTTAAAAGATGTGACTGTGGACAAAAGATGTCCATCACTGATAATCATGTTTCTTATGTGTACTGCTTGGGGCCACTACATTTACAAGAAGATTGCTCTATCTGCCATTCCTTCAGTGGCAGGGTTTTATTAGAAAGGTGAAGGAAATTGGTCGATAGAGGGCCGTTGAAGCCAGATTTCCAAGAAGCTTTAGACAAGACTGACCAGACCTCCAAGTCCTCGAAGAGGTCGAAGTCTTCTAAGGTGTCATCGGAGCATAAGTCTTCTGTTCCGAGCACCTCTGTAAACACTCAGTCGCCAGCTCCACAGCCTTCAGAGCCGTGCATCGAGATCTTATCTCGGCGCCAAGTCATTGTGTTGGAGCCGGTGTCGGAGATTTTAAAGTCCCCAATCCTCAAGTCGGTGGCTTCTTCGGCTCCTTCGACCCATTCTTCCGGTACCCTTTCTGACATCGATGTGGACCGTGTGGTGCAGAGACTTTTGGTGAACCTGGCCCTGGCCAAATTGCTTTCAGCTTCGACTCAGTTGACTTCGAAGCTTACGACCCCCCCCCCACTATGATTTCTGCTCCTCCTCCGAGGCCAATTGAGCCTTCGGAGCTGGAAAGAGAGGATCCGATAGTGGTGGAACCCTCGGAGCCGAGGCCTGTTCCAGTGACCTCGGCTCCGTCGACCTTGACTTCTTCATTTCCGATCGAAGAGTCTCAGAGCCGACACTCTCTCGCTGGTTCCGGTGGAGAAAGTCGAACCGACGCTTCGGTTCCAACTCTCCCTCTCAGGGCTTCGGCGCAGATGAGTTTGGTTCCGTCCTCCGGTTCGGAGCCTGTGGTCTCAGCCCCTGGGAGGTTGCCATCTTCTTCAGAACCGGCGGACTCCTTGGGTCGGGAAACCGGTGCCTTCGATGCCATGAGGAGGGTCGTGTCTGCTAAGACCCTTACCTCTTCGGATCTTTCCTCTTCCTCCCCTAAAGGGCCGTGTTCTGTCCCTACACCACAGGTTCCCACCAAGCGTCGAGACCCAGAGCCTCAGGTAACCCCATTGGGTGACCCCTGCTTGACTGAGACTTCACCAGATGCCCCCACTGATGAAGTCCCCAGAAAAAGACTGTGCAAGAGGAGGGATTTAGATTCCCCTCAGGAATCCTTAGCATCAGATACCGACTTAGAGGAATCAGAAGGGTCCCCACGGTCCTCCTCTGAGGATGTCCCATTTGCAGACATCCTGGAAATATTAAGGCAGAGGGGTGACTGGCAGTCCCTTACCCCTATTGAGGATGAGTCGGTGCTTCTGAAGGCCTTTGGGTCTCAACCTTCCACCCTCCTGGGTTACTCTGCCCTTTGACGAATTAATGGACTTGGTTGCTCGAAGGGCGTGGGAGTCTCCTGACTCCATGGAACCGGTCCCTCGGAGGCCCAACAAATTTATCACCTCCCCTCAAGACAGGTCTTTTCTTACGAAGGGAGTCCCTGTTGATGCCATGGTGGTGGCGGCCGCCACCAAGAAAGAGATGTCAGAAACCTCTTCTTCTGTTCATCCTCCTAATAAGGACTCTAGGACTATGGACAGATACGGGAAATGCATCTTTAGTTCTGCGACATTTGCAATGAGATCTCTCAACTATTTGGCCCACTTTACCCGTCTTCAACGAGATCTCCTCGAAGAGCTTGGAGATACTCTACGGGGCAAAACAGATGATGCTGTTTCAGAGAAAGTAACGTTAGCTTAACACCCTTAATTCTATTGTGAACTCGTCCATGCAGCTTATTTCTTATACAGCCGATGGATCGAGCCGGGCAGCAGATTCAGCGATAGCTCTGCGGAGACAATCCTGGATGCGCTTATGCTCCTTTGCAGAAGCTTTCAAGTCTTACTTTGTTAATACCCCATTTGATGACTCTTCCTTGGTTGGGCCTAAAGTCAAGGAGACACTCACTAGGTGTGAGCAGAAAGGAAAGACTCTGTCTGCTGTAGGAGTCCGTTTTTCCACCCCCACTAGACCATACCCCAAAGGGCAGAAACGTGGAAAAATGTGGTTCCGAAAGTCCCGAGGAGCTTTCCAGAACACACGTAGTGAACCCCCCTCCAGGGGCAGAGGAGGGTGGTATAATGGTAGACGCCGCCCAGGTGGCAGAGGGGGTCCGCAGAACTAGGGTGACAGGGAGCAGTTCCTTGGCAAGCCCTATCAGCGCTCCTGAGAGGAGGCCCGACCGTCCTGCTCTACAGGCAGTTGGGGGTCGCTTAGCTTTATACCCAGATGCCTGGCTAGGAATTACATCAGATTCTTGAGTAAAAAGCATAATTACCAGAGGTTACATCATTCCCTTGTCAGAATCCCCTTCCATTCGTACAAGAATCCCAGACGTTCCACCCAGTCTGCGGAATCTAGCAACCATAGAAATTAAAAGGCTGCTAGAAAAAAGAGTCATCCAGCCAGTCCCAGTGGACCAGATAGGATCCGGAACTTACTCCAGGTCCTTTTTAGTTCCAAAGAAAACAGGGGACTGGAGGCCCATTTTAGACCTCAGTAAACTAAATACCTTTTTCAAAAAGGAAAAGTTCCGGATGGTCACGCTTCAATCGATACTCCCGTTTCTCGAAATGGGTGATTGGATGTGCTCTATAAATCTCAAGGATGCGTACTACCACATCAAAATGGCCAGGCCATCCAGGGATCACTTGTGTTTCCGGTGGGGGGCCTGTCACTACCAATTCCGAGCTCTGCCTTTTGGTCTCACCACAGCCCCCAGAGTGTTCACCAAATGTATGGCAGTGGTCACAGCTCACCTGAGACATTTAGGATTTCGGGTGTTTCCATATCTCGACGACTGGCTCCTCATCGCCACCACCAGGCATCAACTAATTTGCACCAGATACACTATCAACCTGTGTTCCAGGTTGGGCATAACCTTAAATTTCAAAAAATCTGCTTTATTGCCGTTGCAGCATATTTCCTTTATAGGAGCAGATCTAGACATCACCACCTCCCTGGTCAGATTGCCTCTAGAAAGAGTGATATCTTTGCGAAGTCAAGTGTCCCAGTTGTTAATGGAAAGGAGAGTTCTGGCATTCCAGGTCCTGAAGCTGCTAGGCACCATGGCAGCTACACTTATAGCAGTTCCTCTGTGACGAATACACATGAGGATACTCCAATGGCTACTATTCACACAGTGTTCTTATCAACAGCTTCCAATGTCACACAAGGTTATTCTGACAAATGCTTGCAAAAAGGACCTTCTTTGGTGGTTGAACAGCCACCAAGTTACTGTAGGTCCCCATTTATACTTCCCCCTCCCACAGCCACAGTGACCATGGAAGCTTCCCTGATAGGGTGGGGGGGGGCTATTTCAAGGAAGAACTGTCCAAGGCACTTGGTCAGACATGGAATCTCATTTGCACATCATTGTCTTAGAGTTGAGAGCGGTGTTTCTAGCGTTGCAACACTTTCACAACTCTCTACCTCGAGAGACGATTGCAATTCAGACAGACAACATGTCGGTAGTCTGGTACATCAACAAGCAAGGGGGAACCAAGTCTTACCCCTTATGCCGAGAGGCCCTGAGACTTTGGCAGTGGGCTCTATCCACCGGGCGCTTTCTGATAGCAACGCACATACCCGGGTCATCCAACATGATAGCGGACAAATTGAGCAGAGCCATTCTGTTGCCTCACGAGTGGTCCCTCAAAGAAGGAGTGGCGGAAAGGATATTTTGCAGATGGGGTCAGCCTTGCTGTGACCTTTTTGCATCCCCGCTGAATGCAAAATGCAGAAGCTATTTCGCCCTGTACCCCCCACCGGGGGACAGCCCAAGGGACTCACTTGTACACGATTGGCCCTGAGGTCTCCTATATACCTTCCCTCCAATTCCTCTGATTCCCATATTCTTACAGAAAGCCAAAAGCCTGGGAAGGACTGTTATTCTAATAGCCCAGTTTTGACCTCGGCAGATATGGTTCCCCTTCCTACAGTAATACCAAGTGGAAGAACCTTGGGTTATGGACACAGTGCCAGACCTCCTGACTCATTCGTCGGGAGTTCTTCACCCCTCTCTTGTCCCCTCAAACTGGAAGCTTGGCTGCTCCACTTTCCAACCTAGCCAGGTCATATGATTTGTCTCCAGCGGTTCAACATATTTTCATTTCCTCTCACAAAGTCTCCACCAGGAAACTTTATAATAGCAAATGGAGGCAATTTGCTCATTGGGCTTCTCAGCATGGTATTGATCCGTATGTTGCCCCTATTCATAGTTTTCTGGAATTTTTGACTTCGCTCTTTCACGATGGTGCTGCAGCTTCTATGATAAGGGTTCAATTAGCTGCCATATCTAACTTCCACGTGGGATGCAGTGGCTCAAGCATTATGTCACACAGATTATGTAAAGCCTTTTTGAAAGGGACTCATCACCTTAGGCCACCTATCAGACATCCTGTTACTCGTTCCTTTCTTGGAAGACAATTTTCCTAGTGGCTATTACTTCGGCTCGTAGAGTTTCTGAACTGCAAGCACTTTCTATCAGGCCCCCATATCTAGTCTTTCACTCCGACAGAGTGTCTTTAAGAACGAATCCTACCTTTCTTCCTAAGGTCTGCTCCGAGGCAAATTTGAACCAGTCTATTGACTTTCCTACTTTTTTCAGACATCATACTAGTAGAATGTAGTACATGTTACATAAGCTTGATGTTCACAGACAGTTGAGGTTTTACTTAGGCAGAACAAAAGAATTTAGGAAATCTGATTAACTATTTAACTACTATGCAGACAATAAGAAAGGTTTGTCGGTATCCAAAGTTACATTGTCCAAATGGATTGCTGACTGTGTAAAACTTGCATATTCTTCAGCTAAACAACCTTTAGAACGTGAGGTGAAAGCTCATTCTACCAGGGCTGTTTCTACATCTTTAGCCCATGCAGCCCGTCTACCTTTGGACACCATTTGTGCAGCTCCTACTTGGTCCAAACCTCATACGTTTATCACTCATTACAAAGTGGACAGGGCCTCCTGGGACAGGGCTTCCTTTGGTTCCACTGTTCTCAGGAATATACTCCCGTGAGCTGCCCAGGACTAGGGTGCTTGGGACACTATCCACATGTAAAGAACAAACGGCGAGATTGAAGTTCCATGTGAGTTGTTCATCTCGCCTTTGTTCTTACACTCCCTCCCACCTTCCCCCTCCAGGTTATGGAAGAACAGGTATGAATGGTGGTGTGGTTGATCTTGCTCATGTCCTTCTTTCCAACCAGATTATTGTTTAGCTATTGTAAATAGTTATGTACTTTGTACATTGTTATAATTGGTTGCTTAGTGTGTTTTTTATTGCTGGTTTAGCAAACTAGATCTGGGGTTGGTAGGAGAGCATCATGGGATAGGGACTGTGCCTCGAGTTAACTCAAAGATCTTGAGCTTGGAAAGCGGCTGATTCTGAGCCGAACCCATGTGTAAAGAACAAAGACGAGATGAACAACTCACATGGAACATTATGGTAAGAACATAACTTCTTTTTCTTGCTCAGGGCAGACCCTTCACATTGCCATCCCCGACAGCCATGGTGACCACGGATGCTTCCCTGTGTGAGGGGGGGGCATTTCCAGGGAAAGTCTGTCCAAGGTGCTTGGACATCATTAGAGACCAACATGCACATAAATGTCCTAGAGATGAGAGCAGTTCTTCTAACATTGCAAGCCTTTCAGGACTCTCTACTTTGAGGGACTGTTGATGTTCATACCGACAACATATCAGTGGTATGGTACATCAACAGGCAGGGGGGAACACAATTTTACCCACTTTGCAGAGAGGCCATGATTGTGGGAATGGGAGATCTCCTCTGTTTGCTTTCTCCTTGCAAGACATATGCCTGGAGTTTCCAACGTGATAGCAGAACAGCTCAGCAGGTTCATTCTGAATCCCCATGAGTGGTCTCTCAACTCGTCAGTAGCATCCCAGATTTTCGGCCATTGGAGATAACATTGCTGTGACCTCTTTGCCTCTCCCCTCAACAACAAGTGCAGCAAGTACTTTGCTCTGATCCCCCCAGAGGGGAAGTCACCAAGGGACGTTGTAGTCCATGATTGGCCTCCAGGTCTCCTGTATGCTTACCTGCCCGATTCCCTTGATTCCTCAAGTTCTGCAGAAAGCCTTCCAACTGAGGAGGTCCCTGATACTCATTGCCCCTTTCTGGCCTCATCAGGTGTGGTTCCCCTTTCTCAGGTCTCATCTAAAGTATCCCCTTGGATACTAGATCCAATTCCGGATCTCATCTCTCACCCATTGGAACAGATTGTCCCCAGTTTTCAGACACTGCGTCTAACTGTATGGTTTCTCTACTTCCCTTCATAATTAGACAGTCCAGGCTTTCTTCCCCTGTGAAAAGAATCATTCTTGCTTCTCACAAGCCTTTTCCTAAAAAGGTCTATATGAGCAAATGGAAGCATTTCACTTTCTGGGCTAAAAATGCAACCTGGATCCCTTTTTAAAGCATCTATACTGGACATTCTTCTTTTTCTGTCTTCTCTCTATTATGAAGGAGCTAGTTTCTGCACCATCAAAGTGCAGTTGGCAGCGATTTCCAGTTTTCATAGTGATCCTTCTTCCACCTTTTCTTCTCATTTGTGTAAAGCTTTTCTGAAAGGGTGTTTCTTCTCAGACCTCCCCTTAAGGATCCCTCTCCTCCGTGGGATCTTCCTCTTGTTCTTCAGTCTCTCACCCAACCTTCCTTTGAGCCTGATGTTCTTCGTGTTTCACTGTTGCAGTCAACACATTAGGGTTATCTGCTTGCAGTAGCCCTCAATCGGCCTGATTGACAAAGTCTTGGGTCCTGCTTCGGTTGCTGTCTCATCTTCCGTGACGTCAGGTAGTCAGGGGTATAAAGCATGCAGCCAACACCGTTACATCAGTCTTTCTTGCCGTGCAGTGCCCGAAGCAGAAGCAGTTCGTAAGTGCCGGTCGGCTGACTCCTGACATTTTCGTTTTCGAGTTTCCGAACCGAAGTCTTCAACTAAAGCTAAGTACCCCGTTGGGGAAACTTTTTCTTGCTCTAAACAGATGTCAGTAAAAGTAAGTAATTGCATTTCTTGTGGAAAGCAAATACCTCATAAAGTTTTCCATTCATACTGTATTCCTTGCCTAGGCCACGACGTACCTCGCTGTCAGTTTTGTGCCTTATTTAAACAACGAACTGTTTGTCATTGGTATATTTACACTTCTAAATATTTTGATACTCGGTTCAATTATCCAGATATGTCTTCAGTAAGCCATCCGACTACCGACATTCCAAAAAAAACGCAAAGATAAAGACAGAAACAGGCCACCTAGGTCCAAAGCTGCCGACGATGCTTCTCCTAAGCCAGTCGCCAGTTCGCCGGTACTCAGTGAGGTGCTTTCATAGCCCCTGATACCCACTACTTCAGATTTGCAGGCCTCTACTGAGACCCATTCGGAGTCCGGTATGCCGCGAGATGCTTCAACTGTGGAACCTGCGGGTGTCTCTACGTTGGATGGGTCCGGAGCCACTGTGCAGGCACCGGCTTCTGAGGATGTATTCAGGCCTACTGACTTGCATATTAAACCAACGCCATCTTCTTCTTCAAGGCCTAAAACTTGAACCATGCCTAGAAAACCGACGCCCAGACCGCATGGTCAGGCCTCTGTGCCTAAAAAACAAATGACAAGAATGGCTGAAGACCTTATTACTTTAATCAGGGAAAGCCAACCTTTCCCCTCTAAGAGACCTAGGACTGACTTTGTTTATGATACTTCTGACCAGGATTCTGAAATTTCTGTTTCTTCTGATGACCAGGATTTACCCTTGTCTACCTATGAGGATTCTGATGCTGAGGACTGTATTCCCTCTGCTCCCCCCCCCCCAAGAGGATTTCTCTTTTGGTGAAACCTTGCATACTCTTAGGGAGCATTTTCGTTGGGAAAGCCAGGATTACTCTGATTCTAAAAAGAGGCTTAGGGATTTCTTACTCCTGCCCCAGCACAGGCCTTTAGTTATCCCTCCTGTACTAGACATTGCTGATGATGCCTTTTCGAAATCTAACTTGGCCCCTGACTCTTTACCTCCTGCTCCCAGAAAACCTGATATATATCACAGGGTTCCTGACTCTCACAAGTTCCTTTTTAAAAATCCTACTGCAGATCCTGAGACCATTTTACAGGGACCCAAGGGCATTAAGGCTACTACTGCCAAAAATCCTACCCCCTCTGATAGAGATTCCAGAGCGCTGGATAGATGGGGTAAGAAGGTATACACTTCTGCAACTTTGGCCATTAGGGCCTTAAACTGCCAGTTTCATATGTTGAAAATATCAGCAGCATATTATTGGAGTGCTTAAACAGAAAATGATGTTGATTCCTGATTGTGCTGAAAATAAGGATTTACAGGATTTAATGCATTCTGCTGAACAGGTTGGAAAACATACTTTGCAATGTGGTTTTGATTCACTAGAGGCATCTTGCAGGGCTGCTATCACTGGGTATGTACTTAGAAGGCATGCTTGGCTTAAGGAACAATCCTTGCCAGATCATGTTAAAGCTAAATTACTGGATGCTCCCATAAATCAGGACCGCCTGTTTGGCAACAAAGCAGAAGATGTTCTTAAAAAGATGGAGTAAAAAGCTAAATCTATGCAAACTGTTAAAGATTTCCTACAAGTACAACCTCCAAGATTTAGTAGGCATTGGCCTTCTAAGAATTGGTCCTTTTTTGCCTCTTCCAGGCCTTCTCAGTCCAAACCCAGATCCAGCAGAACACCCAGGCTTCAGCCCCAGTGTACGCACAGGACTAAGCAGTGGGGGTGTCCCACTTCCAAATCAGGGCGTAGTAAGACTCCCCCATATGGTAAACTGTCTCAATGACTTGACTTTAAAACTTCCAAGCACTTCTCAACTGACTTTTCCTTTAGGGGGAAAGATTGCTCTGCAAGCAAAAAACTGGGAACTCATTACCCAGGACAAATGGGTTTTAAATATAGTTTCCCAAGGATACAGATTTCACTTCCACACTTTACCAACCCCAAATGGGTGGCCAGATCTACCTCCAAATCAGTGGGCAGAGGCTCAAAAGCAAGTACTCTCTCTTAAGCATAAAGGCTATTCAAACTGTACCAGAAGAGGGAAAGGGACAAGGTTTTACTCAAGACCTTTCCTGGTACCCAGAAAAGACAATTCATGCCGTCCTATCCTGGACCTGTCTACCTTAAACACCTTTTTGGTGATTCCAAAATTCAAGGTGCTAACTCTTCACCAGTTGCTTCCTATGCTAGGCAAAGATGCCTGGTTGGCAACACTCGATTTAAAGGAAGCCTACCTTTACATCCCAATCAGGGAATCTTGCAGAAGATACCTACGCTTCAAAGCAGGCTACATGCACTGTCAGTTCTGTGCACTGCCCTTTGGCTTATGTACTGCGCCCTGGGTATTCACAAAGTGCCTAGCTCCAGTCATTGCATTTTGCAGGCAAAGAAATATTCAGATATACCCTTACCTGGATGATTGTCTAATTCAGGCAGAAAGCCAGGACATACTTCTGAATCATCTGGCATTTGTACAAAAGGTGCTAACTTGTCTGCGGTACACCATAAATGAAAAGAAATCACACCTGGTACCCTGTCAACAAATTATATTCCGGGGAGCAAGCTTGAATACAACTTCCCAGGTGGCTTTCCTCACACCAGATAAGCAAATTCATTTGACAACCTACTTCAAACTAAAGGCCACAAAAACCCAGCTATCTGCAAGGCAAATACTGCAAGCCTTGGGGTTCATGGCCTCCTGCATTCTACTAATTCCATATGCAAGACTGCATATGAGGAAACTACAATGGTATCTAAAAAGCCTATGGTGTCAACATTCTCAGGATCTAGAAGCAATGATTCCTATCATACCTTGCCTATGGTTAGAGTTCCTTTGGTGGCCAGAGGCCTGCCACCAAAACAAGGGACTACCATTCACTTTACCCCCTGCCTCCCAAACCCTAACAACAGATGCATGCATGGGGGGCTCACCTGGCAGGGAAGTGCATTCAGGGCAAATGGAACCCAAGTCAAATGCACCTGCATATCAATCAAAAAGAAATATTAGCTGTACAGAATGCTCTGACAGCCTTCAAGGACCACATTCTTCCAGGATAATTAATGGTAAAGACGGACAACACCACTGTTATGTGGTACATAAACAAGCAGGGGGGTACCCATTCTTACCCCCTATGGAGACTAGCCATGGCTCTGTGGAACACAGCCTTGAGCTACCACATGCATCTACATGCTCAATTCCTGCCAGGAAAACTAAATACACTGGCAGATAAACTAAGCATAAATTTCATGGACCCACACGAGTGGAAACAGGAACCAAAGACTTTCAACATGTTGACAAACAAATGGGGGAGCCCAGATATAGACCTGTTTGCCTCCCCCCAGAACTACAAATTGGACAAATTTTGCACAAGGACTCCCCACAAACAAGCTTGGAAAGTGGATGCTCTGTCCTTCAGTTGGAAAAATCTATCAGTTTATACCTTTCTTCCTCTGCCTCTCCTCTCCAAAGTACTACTAAAGATCAAACAGGACAAACCAAGGACGATATTGATTGCACCAGACTGGCCACGTCAACACTGGTACCCCTCTTGCACAGTGTGTCTCTGCTGGCTCAAAGGCACCTGCCTCAGACCCCTACTCTGTTGTCACAGCAGGAGAACCAGATTCTGCACCCTCAGCTTCAAACCCTGAACATGGCAGTCTGGCTAATTACCTAATCTCTCCGTTACCATCCCTCAGTAAACAAGTGTTGGATATCATTTTGGAGGCAAGGAGGCCTAGTACTAGAAAATCTTATGCTGAAAAATGGAAAAGATTCTGTGCCTGGAACCAATCTCAAGGGATGGGCACAGCAGCACCCAGCTTACCTCAGAGTCTTCAATACCTAACTGAGATGCTTCCTAAGGGCCTTTCTTTTTCCTCCATCAAAATTCATGCCTCAGCCATTTCAGCTCATTATAACACAGAACCACCCCTCTTCTCTCATCCACTGCTCAAGCAGTTCCTCAGAGGGGCCAAAAACTTAAGACTCCCCAGGAGAGCCCCAACTCCAGCCTGGGACCTTAATTTTGTATTGGAGAAACTCACTCTTCCTCTTTTTGAGCCAGCTGCAAGTGCAGATTTAAAATTCCTTTCTTGGAAAACAGCCTTCCTTTTAGCAATCACTTCAGCAAGAAGGGTATCTGAATTACAGGCCCTTATGACAGTGGAGTCTTTCATCATCTTTCATGCAGACAGGGTGTCCCTCAGAACCAACCCGTCCTTCATGCCCAAGGTGGTATCCAGTGTGGCTGTTAACCAGTCCATTCATTTGCCAACATTCTTTCCTAATCCACAGAACAAAGGGGAACGGATACTGCACTCCTTAGATGTGCACATACAACTTAGATTTTACTTGGGTAGGATTAAACCTCAAAGGAAATCTGAACAACTACTGGTGGCATTTGCTGCAGGGGCAGAGGGGAAGGCTATTTCAAAGCAAACCATTTCTAAATGGATAGGCCATTACATTCATTTCTGCTATAAGCACCATGGAAAACCTATCCCACAGGGGATTAGACCCCATTCAACCAGGGCTGCATCTACCTCTACAGCCTTTCTCAGAGGTGTCCCTACCAGGGACATCCTAGAAGCTGCTACCTGGAGTTCTGTACATACTTTCACTAAGCATTACCATTTGCCAATTTTCTCTAAATCCAGAGCTGACTTTGCCTTATAGCTGGTCCTAATGCCATCTAAATTCCTTCTCCCATCCTTAGCTTTGGGAATCTCCCCAAATGTGATGACTGCAACAGTGAAACACGAAGAACATAGTACAGTTACCATAAATGTAGATGTTCAAGTGTATTCACTGTTGCAGTCCTGGTTACCCTCCCTCCAGCCACCTGACTTCTTTTGGCTATACCTCTACTCTCCTTTACTATGCTTAAAAGCATTTTGATGAATTTGCTTTTTTGTTGGAGGTATAACCTTGTTTATGTGTGTGTGTGTGTGTATGTATGTATGTATGTATATATATATATATATATATGTATATATATATTATTGCTTCCCATTAGGGGGGCACCTGACATCTAGGGCAACCAAAACTGATGTAATGGCATCAGCTGCATGCTTCATACCCCTGACTACCTGACGTCACGGAAGATGAGACAGCAACTGACGCAGGATCCAAGACTTTGTTAATCAGGCCGATTGAGGGCTACTGCAAGTAGATAACCCTAATGTAATGACTGCAACAGTGAATACACTCGAACATCTACATTTATGGTAAGTGTACACAACTGTACTTTTACTCTTGTGATCTAAAGCATTTGTCTTGGAAAACAGCCTTTCTGTTGGCAGTTACTTAGCTAAAAGGGTTTCTGAGCTGCAAGCTCTATCTTCTAAATTACCTTATATTACTTTTCAGAAAGGTAGGGTGACATTACGGACTAACCAGTCTTTCATGCCCTAGGTAGCTACTGAATCCAGTATTAATTAGTTAATTTAGCTTGCAGTCTTTTTTCCTAATTACTCTAGCCGTGGCAAATGCTTATTACATACCCTGGATGTGCAGAAACAGTTGCGGTTTTACCTACACAAAACAAAATAGTTCAGAAAATCCACTTTCTCCATAAACAGACGAGGTCGAGCAGTTTCTAAGGTCACCATATCTAAATGAATCTCCAGTTGTAGTTCTGTTATTTATATGAGTAGGGATAAGGAACTGCCTCGGGTCCATAAGGCCCATTCTGCAAGGTCAGTATCTACCTCCGCAGCCTTTTCAGCTAGAATTGCCATAGATGAGATTTGCGCTGCTGCCACTTGGGCCTCACCCCCTGCCTTTGTGTCTCATTACAAATTGGACATTGTCCCTAGAAACAAGGCAGCTTTTGGTTCCACGGTGCTCTGGCATATCCTTCCGTAGGGCCTCCCAAGGACCGTATGGTAGCTGGGGAGTCTGACCCATTTATGAGGAATAATGAAATGGATAACATCAGATTAGAAGTTATGTACTTACCATAACTTGTCATCTGTGTTATCCAGTTTTATTACTCATCACTTTCCCTCCTACCTTCCCTCTTCCACTTCTAGAGGATCTGTAGGTCTAGGCCTATAATACTTGGGGATCACCTCTTGCCTTCGCTCAGTTTATTCAAGATGTTGACTATAATAAGTTTTTTCATTTTCTATTTAGGGGATTCTTGGCAAACTCCATCTGGGGAGCTTCCAGTGGTGGAGGATTATGGCAGAGGGAGGATTTGAGCCTTAGAGCTTGCTTGGAAACCTGTGCCGGTCATCTCCGAGTACCCATTTGTGATGAATAATGAAACTGGATAACACAGATGCAGAGTTATAGTAAGTACATAACTTCTATTCCCACTCACCTCTTTCTTCTCCAGTACACCTCTAACATTTGCTGTATACCCAAGGAAAATGTATTTGAATTTTGTTTGGGGTATAAAAATACATATGCAAACACTTGTAAGAAAAGATCCTAAACCTTCTGGGCTTGGTTGCATACTTGGAGCCATACATTTGTCTGTCATATTGTTTTCTTGGAAATTGCTTTTCTAGTCTTTCTTCCCAATCCTTTCTAACCTCCTCTGATTGATTTTTATAGTTATCCTGCACTATTTTATATGTTGTAGAAATTATTCCTTTTTTAAGTGCAGCTTCTGTTTTAGATTCTACTAAAAACGCTACAAGTGCTACTTAGGATCCCTCTATTTCTTTCTCTTTGCCTATACTCTGATATCAGTCCTTGATAAGGAAGGTAATCTGTAGCCTGCAGTCCAAATAATTTATTGGCCTTTTCCCATTCTGTTACCTTTCCCTTTCTAATTATTTGCTTCAAATCCCGTGGTTCTTTTGCCAGTTTTATCCAATATATTCCAGCCCCATCTTGCCTATTGTCTGCGTCCCTAATTGCAGTCTTCCTATCGGCAGAATCTGCTTTCTCTATTCCCATGTTGGCTTAGTTCTTAGAATACTTTCTGCTACTTTATGAATATAATATTCTGTATGATTACTGTTATTCTCCTTAAGGATCTGCATCTAAAATGCAAGTCTGTCCTTGTTTCTTGACCTTCTCCCCTGTTTCATCATCCCTTTCAACTGTATAGGTTTCTGCTTGTACTATGTATTGGAGCATTAACTGTGTAGCTCTGAAATAGCCCTTCAAATCGGGTAATCCCAAATCACCTTGTTCTATTGGAAGAATCATCTTATCCCACTTGACTCTTGCTATCTTCCCCTTTCAGATAAAATCATTCAGCTCATTATTAATTGCTATCCACAACTTCTCTTGTTGATAAAAAATATGCCTGGCCTGTGTATAAAACTAAAAGCAATGTCTTTCGGCTTTTTCCTGGTTAGGGGTAGCCACAGCGGATCTCCGGTCCACAGATTGATTGGCAGAGGAGGTTTTTTTTTATCGTGCTGAGTTGCCAGCCCGGCGCTCAACCTTTACAGAAGGCACACGCGCGCACACACACAGACACACACACACACTCACACACACCCTACCTGCATGTCTTTAAAACTCACTCAACCACAAGGAGGACATGCAGACTTCGCACAAAAGGAACTTCAGCTGAGAATCAAACCGGAGAACCTCTTGCTGTGAGGTGACAACACTAACTGCTTCACCACCGCGGCTGACCTTTGTATAAAACTAAAGGGACTAAAAACATTTTAACTGCTTCTGTCTTGCTATCCATATGTAACAGATCTTCCAATTTCTCAGTTTTTATTTTATCTTTTGCTTAGTCTCTTTCCACATATACTTAGCTGGCACACCGGAATCCTTTTTAATCCATACTCCTAAATACTTCATTTTAACATTTGTGTTTTTTAATGTTTGAACAACAAACCATCTTTGCACTTTCCGCTCTCCCCTTCATTAGCAGGCTCGTTGACTGTTCCTCATTTTCATCCCTTAGAGTTGTATCATCTACGTATCTGATATTGTTAGCATTTCTCCTGGCAGTTTTGATTCCAGTATCTAACCCATCATGATGTAGTCGGTATATAATTTTAGTAAATAGGAT
Source organism: Protopterus annectens (assembly GCF_019279795.1). Lineage (NCBI taxonomy): Eukaryota > Metazoa > Chordata > Ceratodontiformes > Protopteridae > Protopterus > Protopterus annectens. Next base: position 1,157,180,758 of record NC_056745.1, read on the forward strand.
GACAATGTACAGTCTTGTTATAGCCCTTTTTAGTCAGTTTTCTATATTCACTTGTAACTGTTGCTTCTTGTTCTGCATACAGATTCCTTAGGAGACAAATAAGGAGACATGGAATCCCCATTTCTTCAAGAACTTGGGGATGTTGTTACGGTCCACACAGTCTAAGGCTTTAGAGTAGTCAGTAAAGCAAAAGTAAATATTCTTCTAGAACACCTTTGTTTATTTTGTTATCCAATGGATGTTGGCAATTTGATCTCTGGTGCTTCCTACCCTTCCAAAACCATTTTGTACATCTGGCAGTTCTCGATACATATACTGCTGGAGTCTAGCGTGCAGGATTTTGAGCATTAACTTTGCTAACATGTGAAACAAGTACAATTGTTCAGTAATCTGAACAGTCTTCAGCATTTCCTGTTTTGGAATTGGAATATAAATTGACCTTTTCCCATCTAATGGCCACTTTTGGAAGAAGAGGTACTCCAAAAAGATGTTGACCATGTAAAAACACAAGAAGAGCATAGCAAGAGTGATACAAGCACTCACTAGATTAAAGGAGCATAATTTCAAGTATTTTAGACTTGTCACTCTGATTTTTGCATTTACTCTTATTTAACATGAAATTATACTGTTCAGCAGCAGCTTTTTGAAGCACCAAAATGGAGAATAAGGAAACTGAAACTTCCTAAAGGTATAGTAATATTTACACAACTGGGGACTTCCAATATAGCTGCATACTGATCAGTGGCTTACTTCAGCTATTCCAGTGTGAAAAAAGAATCTGAAAGATAAGGGCCAGTAACTCTGCCAGATTTAGTAAGTTCACTTACTGGATAATAAGTACACTTCCTGGACGATGGCAAAGAAAACACTTAGGAGAGTCTGAAAGAAAATCAACTAAAAAAGTTGAGAACATTGATTGGGAAGCAAAAAGCAGTTCAAGCTCCAGCTTTGGTGGAAGACCTAGTTTCTAGTAATATGTAGGAAAGAATAAGTAAAAGGTACTCAGAGCCGATTATAATAAATGGAACATTGAAGGAGTATATCAATTTAAATAACAAAAGGCTGGAGAAATGGAAGACATTTTAAGCAGATATTCAGATGAAGTGATAAAACTGTAAAAATCAGTTGTCAAAGTAAAGAAAAGGCTGGCTGCGTACAAGACTGCTCAAGACAAATTGTTTGGAAGATGGTAGAGTTAGGGGGCAGAGCACAAAGGGAAAACCTGAGATTTTCTGCTGTACCAGAGAAACTGGAAGGAACAGACTATATTTTATGAAAGCACAAATAAGCAACTAGATTGGTACTCCACAACAGGATTTGTTTATTGAAGTGAAACAAGTGTTCCAGACCTGGCTATTAGAAAGCAGCCAGGACCGGTATTAGTAAAACTGCAACTATACCAGTAGAAACAGTTGATCCTGACAAAACTGTGGCAGAAGGACAAAGTATTAAAATTGAAGACGCAAATTTATCCCAGCAATTAGGGAGTGTTGAGTGGCAGGTATGAGATTCAAGCTGTTGTGTTAAGCTGTCTTTAGAATATTTTTTTCTGGAGGATCAAAGTCATTTTTTGTGTAGAATAGGCTAAAGAGGAAATACAAACGTTTGTCCAACAAAAAAGTGAGCCATCTAACAGAAAGGGACTCTGCTTCTTATTCTTCTGATGATAAAGTTCATAGAGAGACTTCGCCAATGAAACATTTTCCAGTGTTCCAAAGGAAAATGATTGAGAGACAGAAAAAACACAGGAGTTGACTAGGATTGGGAGTGTCTTGGACTTGAACCAGAGTCTAGGGTTGGGAGATGGAGATGATTAGGAATAAGACCAGCAACCCTGAAATTAGTGAATAAATGTGATATTATAAAACATTAGTAACATTTGTAAAATATAGCTTTACAAGAAAAAGTGGAAAGATTAGATATCCTTAATGTTTGGAAGGACACTAAAAGGAAATGGAAAAGTAGCTGCAAGTAAAACAATTTTTGTTCTTTACAGTATTTGTATAAATATTTTGTGCTATAAATTGCATGTTATATATAAAGTATTTTCAGTAATTGCTGTATGTGATAAAGATACTAAAGTAAACAAGTGCCATTTTTTCTCTTTTTTAATTTTAAGAAATGTAAGCATTATAATTTGAAAAAGAGAAGAAAGGTTGGGCAAAAGGATGTTTAAGTTAATATGATGTAATTTTGGGATATTGGGATAGGGTGGGGTATAAAAGTGCACAGATTATAACATTTGTAGACTTGATATGCTTTCTCTTACTTTTGCATTGGTGAATGACTGGATTAGGGTCCTTGGCTTAATCTAATAACATTTTCGTGTAATTAAGTATATAAAAGAACACTGAAAGTAATGAAAAATGTTCCTTTAGCATGTAAACATTCAGTTTGAGAAGTCTGCTGCTGTAGGCAGCTTTACTTTTTTTCTTAGGTTTCCATGGAGACAAGCTGACTGGTAGGCAGTAAAAAAGCCAGAGCACTTTTATAAGGCTGAAAGTTAATGTTTCTGAAAACATACAAATGCAAATGTTTTTTTCACGTCTGGGAGGGTAACAAAGATAGGAAAAGAACAGACAGCAGTCAGTGTAAGTAGGAGCACAGGCTGTAACGTGTCTTAGCATAGATAACCTTATGTTTAGGTTAGGTTATGCCTGTGTGTGCAGCTTTTGATTTGGGACAATTGTTCCTACTAGGAGAGTTAAATTTATTTCATTTTTTGAAGATATACTTATTTTTGTGTATTTGTTGGTGTTCTCGGGTGTTTTTTTTAGGGTTTTCATTAAAACAAAAATTCTTGTTAATTGTGACCTAGGGTCAAATACAGATGACAAGAAACAACTGTATAAAATATCAGTCTGCCAAACATTATTGTGTGCATGAAACAGAAAAACTGGAAATAAACATTTAAAAATTATATCATATATAACAGATGGGAATAATAACTACATTATCTATATTATTATTATGGAATGCTAATGGCCTTACATGTGTGGGCAAAAAAGAAAGGGTACTGAATTACATTGTGAAATGCAGAGTTCAAATAGCAGTGTTACAGGAGACATAGTTGGGAACAAATAAGCATGTGAATTTGATAAAGAAGGATTTCATGAGGGATATTCAGCAGAGTATGAGGGAGACAGGAAAAGGGGAATACTTATAATAATTGCTAGAGGAGCTATACTAGTGATAGAAAAGGGAAACACATAATAATAACAGATTTATGGTAGTAAGGGGCAACTGGCAATGGAGGATAATTAAGCTGCAAAATATTTATATTTCACCTAAAACTGCTATTATGGAGCTTAAGACAATTTTGTGAGAAATAATCAGCTTTCAGCAAGGAATATTCCCTACAGGTGAGGACTGGGAATTGATTTGCAACAGCAAGGATGTGTCTGAGCACCTAGAAAGGAAAATGTAACAAAAGTGTGTAGATTTCTGAAGGAATTTATGATAATAATTTTATGGAAGACAGGAATTCAGTAGTAGTAACTCTGGGAGAATTTGCATATCACCCCCCTCCCATGAAAGACAGGAATTCAGAAGTAGAAACTCTGGGAGAATTTACATATACCCCCCCCCCCCATTACAGTAACCGGACTAGACAGAAATTATATTTGATAGGAGCATGTGCATTTAATTGAAGGCTTTGACACACATCCGGTAACTATTTCAGGTCATGTGCCAGTAAGGGTAATGAAGTAAAATTGAGACACTGGTGTTCCCCACATATCTGTTGAAAAGAGAGGAATTATGGAACAGGTAGTGGAAAATATTTGAGAGCTATTAGGGAAGACAGAAATTTCTTCAGAAGTTAGAGCTACTGAGTGAAGTGGAGTTTAAAAATAGGGTGGATGTAAAAAAAAAGAGATCTGCTTAAGAAATAACAGGAATTATTTAGAGTAGCTGCCAAAGGTTGAAGTATTGGAGTAAGGGGAATCTCACAGATCTAGAAGAGGCATAATTGCACAGTGCTAAAGAGAAAATAAGGGAGTATCAGGATAGTATGCATGACTTGAGAAAGAGTGCTGCTAAGCAACTTTTTTTTTTTATAATAACTCAGGGCACAATAACTTAGGCAACAGAAAGTAGAAAATGTTTTTGCCAAACTTAGGGAGCTTATAACAAGAAAAGTCATGTAGAGGTATTAGAGACATTTCAGAAATGTTATGAAAATGTGTATAAAGCAGAAAATGCGGAAATCAAGAAAGAGCACAAATGGAAATATTTATGGAAGACTTAAGTATGCCAAGGTTAGAGGTAGATGAGGCTCAACAATTAACTAAGGTAGGAGGACAGGAGAAAAAAACGGTGATATACACTCTATCTGCAGGAAAGTCTGCAGGAATCGATTGTATTCCTGTGGATGTTTGGAGGCTAGGTGTGAAGAAAGGTTTAAAGATCTGGGAGGTTTTGTTTAATAGTATTTAAAGGTGAGGGAAGCACCAGCATCCTGGAAGAAAGTTGTGGTGGCTGTGATATCTAAAAAAGACCCATCCGACCCAGCTTCATGTAAGCCCATTTCAATTTTTTGAAGTGTTTATGTCTATAATAGCTAAAAGAATGGCAAAGGTGTTGCCAAAATTGATAGATACAGATCAGTGTGGGTTTGTGGAGGGGAGGTAAACATTTGACAACACTAACTGAACACTGATGATAGAGAAGGAAGCAGAGTGTAAGAATATACTGCTTTTGCTGGTAGGTCTTGATGCAGATAGTGTTCAACAAAGAAAACTGGGATTTTATGAGTAGGGCAGTGGAAGTATTTGCATTCCTTGATTCAATAATAATGTTAATTAGGAGGACCGGGATAGTTCCATTATGATGAGTTCTCTGAACAAAAGAACCAGGCAGGGTTTTCCTCTTTCCTCTATCTTTTTTGCATTATATTTAGACCCATTGGCAAAGAAAATAAGGGACACAGAAATTCAAGGATATAATTTGTATGTTAATCAAGAAAAGTGTGTGTTATTTGCAGATGGTATTGTTTTCTGTCTATTAAAACCAGAAAAGCTGTTGTGGAACATCTTGGGACAGTTTCAAGTCCTTCTTTTCAGGATATAAAATATACACAAGATAAAACAAAGGCTATAGCTATAAATTATGTACTCACACATGAATTAATCCAGCAATACCCATATTTATGGGGACACGATAAAATGAAGTACTTAGGATTATGGATTAAAAGGATTCTGTTTTTGCAGCTAAGGATCTGTGGGAAGAGACTAAACAAAAGATAATACAAAAACTGAGAAACTAAAAACTCTTGTTTATGGATATGGGTAGCAAGATACAAGCAGTGAAAATGTTTTTAGTCCCTGTAGTTTCATATAAAGATTAGACATATTTTTATCAACCAGAGGAGAATTTATGGACACTGATAAATACTTGAAAATTTTTATCTGGGAGTGAAAAAGGGCAAGCGTCAAGTGGGATAAGCTGATCGTTTCAATGGAACAAGATGGTTTCGAATTAGCTGATTTGAAGGAATATTTTAGGGTTACACAGTTAAGGCTCATATGCATAACATGCAGAAAGGTATAATTCAAAGTGGAAAGGGATAATGAAACAGGGGGGGGTGTTTAAGAAAGAAAGCGAGAGTGGGATTTTGGATGCAGATTTTTAAGGAGAATAACAACAGCCGTGCAGAATATTATATTCATAAAAGTAGCAGAAAGTATTCTAAGTACTAAGCTAACATGAGAATGTTAAAGGAGATTTTGCCGATAGGGATGACTGCAGTAGAGAAGAAGGGAAGAAGCATCTACAATTTACTGGAGAAAACTGGTAAAGGAACTCAAGGTATTGGGAGCAAACAACTAGACAGGCAAAAGTAATACAATGTGAAGAAGCCAAGAAGACATTTGGACTGCAATGTAGAGAATTGACTTCCCTATCAGGGACTGATATCTGAGTACAGAAAAAGAGAAACCATAGGGGAATCCTAGGCAAAATACCTTTTTCTTGATAGAGTTTTGAATTGAATCCAGAACAAAAGCTTCTATTACTAAAAGGGAGAATTAGTAGGGCACACAAAATACTGCACGATAACTATAGGAATCAGATGAAACTATAGGAATCAGTCAGATAAGGTTAGAAAAGATTGGGAAGAGATATTGGATAAACAATTTACAAGGAAATAATGGGAGAACATATGTATGGCTCCCAAAGATGCATCAAAGTCCAGAAAATGTAGGATGTGGTTTGGAAGTGTTTGCATAGGTATTTTTATATCCCAAGCAAACTCCAAATAATTTTTCCTCAAGTAGATGGCAAATGTTGGAGGTGTGATGGGGAAGAAAGAGGTAACTGGGAACATATGTTTTGGGAGTGTAATGACTTGGCAGTCCATAAAATTTCCCTGTAGACTATTCTGTCAGAGATACTGGGTGAGCAAATTGGTGCAACTAAGGAAATTATTTATTTATTTATTTATTTTAGCTAAGATACAGAATCGGAATTGACTAGATATAGTAAGGCCTTGCTGAGTCTAATTATGGTGGCTGCCAAAAAACATTTCCTAGAAAATGGAAATCAGAAGTTAAACCAGCTCTATTTGAAGTATTGAATATTGTAACAAGACATAAAAGAACTGGAAGTAGGATCTTTAGAAAAGAGTAGGAATAAATTAGATTAAAAAAATGAAAATTGTGGAAAAAAACATGCAGAATAATGTTTTGGAGGAGGAGTGAGGTTTAAAGGAAGGCAGGAATCTATAAATTTTTTGTAATGTTGAATTTATGATAAATGTACAAAAGAATATATGTGATGTATAATGTGTGCAAATGGGAATATGTTAATATGGTTTGTTTTCTTTTCTATAAATGTATATTTGCTTTTTGTCTCAAGTGATAATTCAATAAAGGTGTTAAAAAATGTACAGAGGAGTTTGCTTCATTTAGCTTTAGCATCTGATATTGTCATTTTCATTCATTCCTCAGTGAATGGGTCACATATCCGGCTCAGCCATATTTACTTAGACTCTTAGATGTGACTCTCGAGCGCCTCCCTTTATCCATAATGCCTCAGAGCCCTGTAATACCCCAGATCTGGTTTGCCACTTCTACCCTTCAGATTTAGATCATGTTGTCTCAAGCTTTTAGAGTGTTGTTTCTACATTTTTCGTGAGATACAATTGCAGATTTTTATATTTCTTAAAATTTTCTGCACTGTTTTTCACCCCTTCTCACTTTTCTCTATTGTTTTACTGTGCGTTATGATTTCAAGTCCTTTTTTGCTACCTGCTCCCTTTTTACAGGTCATCTCCTTACCATAGTAAATCCTTCTTTTCTTTCCTCCCGTGTAATGTTTTCCTACCAGTTCATAGAGTATTTCTTATATATCATCACTGGTATATTTTTCTTTCTCTCTTTAAAAAAAAAAAGAATTCTGTTTTTTTACCTTCTTTTGAATATGGCTGAAAAGCCAACAGGTTTTAAAAAGTGCACGTCTTGTGGGTGTAAGATACCAAATTCGGATGACCACAGGGAGTGCATATATTGTGTAGGTCTTCCCACCCTGTAAGATTTGTGCAGGTTTCACTTTTCATGCCTTAAGCAGTCATTGCAACAAACTGGTGTTAAAAGGGCTGCTGCATGAATCTGCTTCTTCCTCTACTGCTTCTGTCTCAGGGGCTCAAACCCCACTAAGAAACAGAAACGCTGTTTAGAGTGCAGGGAGCATAGAAAACACTATCCTGCCCGATCTCTGAAACTTGCTCCAGCCTTGGAGCCACCAGCTAAGCTACCTAAAAGATCTGATTCAGCATCTTTGGATCCAATGTTGGGGACACTCAAATTTCCTCAGGATCAGAGTCCTTGTTTTTCACCAGAGCCTGTTTCCCCATGGCTCCAATCACCCTTCTTACAAGAAACTCTGAAGAGAATGTTACATCCCCCTTTCACGTTGTCCTTTATAAGGTCCTCCCAGGGTCCTTCTGAGGCAGATTTTAGATAGGATGATGAGGAAGGTCCTCAGGGCTGAGGTTCAGATGGAGGTATTATTAGCTCCGCAAGCCACCAACCTGTATCTTATCCAATTGTATCTCCTTCTCCAATCCATCCAGCAATTTCAGAGCCCGAGTCAATGTGTCAAATCCGAAAACAGCTAGATCTTTAACTCCAGCTACGTTCCTGACTCGTTTGGCAACAATCCCAGTAGGGTAGGTTGAGTCTCAGAGCTGAAGCTTCAGTGCCAGATCCAGGGAGATGGTTTCATCTAATAGATTTTCAGAACTGTCACTTCCCCTTAGTGCTGGATAGCTTGGATCCAACTCTTCCCTCAAGGCAGGAGGCCCAGGCAAGGTTAGGGCTCTGCAACATCTGGATCTTTGGCTTTGATGTGGCCACTAATGGGTTCTCCTGGTCCATCTACCTTTGAGGTGGTGAAGTGGGGTTTCTCTCACCATGAGTCTAATCTACTTTTATTTCCTTGGATCCTGCCACCTTCGGAGCCTCATCAACCTAGTCTGCAGGGACAGCCAGCCTATTCGAGCTTCAAGGCAGTTTCTCTGCAGGAACTTCCCCTGTCTTCCGATACCTCTCAAGATCATCCCACTGAACAGGTCCCCTGGAAGAGATCATAAAAAAAGGAGGCACATAGTTTCCCCTCTGGAATTTTTAACCGAAGACACTGACTTTGGTGAAGGGGGGGTCCTCAAGGTCTCCACCAGAAGACGTCTCTTTTGGAGACATTCTAGAGATCCTTAACCAGAAAGGTGGATGGTCTTCTGATCCCCCTTCCCAGGAGGAGTCAGTGTTTCTAGAAACTTTTGAGTCCGACCCATCTATATCTTGGATTACTCCCCCAGCGGATGAACTTGTAGATCTTGTGTCTCTCTGGGCATGCAAGGAACAGGATACTGTAGAACCTATCCCTCACTACCCTGATAAATTTTCTGTTCTGCCTAAATACAGACTTCATATGAGTAAGGGAGTTCCTGTACATGCCATGGTTGTGGTGGCGGCCACTAAGAAAGAGCTAGGATAACAGAACTTTTCTGCCCATTCTCCTAACAGATAATCCAGGGCTATGGATAGGTTTGGAAAGAGTGTTTGCACCACAGCGACCTTTGCTTTATGCTCGGTTAATTATTTGACACATTTCACCAGATTGCAGAGAGACTTGATTAAAGAATTCTCCAAGACTCTTCCTGGGTCCATGTTGGTCGAGGAGCATAAACAGCTATCTTCGCAGCTGGCCACCCTTCAGTCTATTTCCAGTACGTCCATGAGGTCAATGTCATACAGTTGTAGGTTCTTCATGGGTGGTGGGTTCAGGCATAGCCACCCGGAGCCATGCCTGGATGCGCTTATGCAACTTTGTGGAGCCCTTCAAGTCTTCTTTCATCAGTGCTTCCTTTGATGGATCTTCCTTATTTGGCCCTACAGTAAAAGAAACACTCTCCCATAGTGAGCAATATGGAAAGACTGTCTGCCATAGGAACACATTTTTCTAACCCACAGAGATCCTTTTCCAGGAATCAGCACATAGGTAAAAAGATGTGGTTCTGAAAATCACAAGTTACTTCCAAGACTCATGAGGGGAAACTTCCCTCAGAGGTGGGGGGTGGTTCTAATGAAAGACTCCACCCTTGCTGCAGCCCTCAGAACCAAGGGTTTTGAATTACCTTCTCAGATAAACCCTTGCAGTGCTCCTGAAGGGTTGTCTGACTGCTCTTCTCTGGAGACAGTCTAGGGCACTTGTCCATTAACCCAGAAGCCTGGGCATCAATAACAAGAGAAGTTTGAGTACAAAACATTATATCCAGAGGCTATTTCATTCCTTTTTTGCAAACCCCACCATCTAAATAGAAAAGGCTCCCTGATGTTCCAGCAAGTCAGTGGGAGTTAGCAGTCTTAGAAATTCAAAAGCTGCTAGACAAAAGAGTCATCCAAGAGGTACCACCAGACCAGAGAGGATTCAGAATTTATTCATGTTTTTTTTTTTTTGTGCCAAAGAAAAAAGGAGACCTGAGACCCAATATAGATCATAGCAATCTAAATCGGCTTGTAAAGAACTCCCAAGTTCCAGATGGTCACTGTTCAGACCATTTTACCTTTTCTACAGAAGGATGACTGGACGTGCTGTATCGGTATTCAGGATGTGTATTGTCACATCAAAAGGAACATATGCTCCTGGAAATTCCTGCTCTTTCAGCTAGGAGCCAGTCATTACCAGTTTAGAACCCTGCCCTTTGGGCTCATCACAGCCCCCCAGGGTGTTCACCAAGTGCATGGCAATGGTAACAGCTCACCTGAGACTGCCCGGATTCAGAGTATTTCCTTACCTAGACGACTGGCTCCTCACCACTCCTACCAAGTATCTCTTCAAGAAGGCAAGGAACTACTTACTACAATTATGCCAGTCTTTGGGAATCACAGTGAATTATGCCAAGACCCATCTACAACACTTTCAAATCTTGGGAGTTTATAGGGGCTCACCTGGACACCACCAGTCAATTGGCCTTCCTTCCATTAAACAGAGTACAGTCCAGAGTCCATAAGACTGCAGGTGAGAGAGATTCTTTCTCATGCTTCTCCCTCAGCTACACGAGTTCTTCAGGTTTTAAGATCAATGGCAGCTGCTATTACCTTGGTCCCGATGGGTTGATTCCACGTGCGTGTTCTTCATTGGACCCGTGTCCAATGGTCAGTTCTTCTTTGGCCTCTATCCTATCTGATAAAACTTTCTCAGGTTTGCAAGGATTCCCTCTGTTGGTAGGCACAGTCCAATGAAGTTTGTCAGGGATGCCCTTTCATGTTTCCATCCCCATTAGACACAGTGACTATGGATGCCTTCCCGTTGGGATGGGGGGCATTTCTTGGGACAGCCAGTCCAAGGCACGTGGTCCCTTAGAAGAGACCAATCTGCATATCAGTGTCCAGGAGATGAAGGAGGTTTTTCCTAGTGTTGAACGCCTTTCAGGTCTGTCTTCCTCCAGGGACAATTGCTATCCAAAAAGACAAGTCAGTAGTTAGGTATTCCAACAAACAGGGAACCCGGTCCTATCACCTTTGTTGATGGGCAATGAGAGTGTGGCAGTGGGCAGTCTCCTCCAACCACTTTCTTATAATGGATATTTCTGGGAAATCCAACATGCTAGCGGACAAACTCAGCAGATCCATTCTGATGCCTCATGAGTGGGCTCCTAATCAGTGGTGGAGAGGATCTTTCATCTATGGGGTCAACCTTGCTGTGATCTGTTTGCCTCTCCCAACAAGTGCAGCAGGTTCTTTGCCCTGATCCCCCCAGGGGGGAGTCACCGAGAGATGCCGTAGACCACGCTTGGCCCTCCCGTCTCCTTTATGCTTATCCCCCCTTACCTCTAATCTCCAAATTTTTCCAGAAAGCACTTTGGTTGAAGAGCAAGGTTATCTTCATTGCCCCCTTGTAACTTTGTCAAGTGTGGTTATCCTTCCTGTACTCTTATCTTCTACATCAGCCCTGGATTCTGAACCCCAGTCCAGATCTAATTTCTCATCTCTTGGAGATGACACATCCAGATGTCGCAGGCCTCAAGTTGACCGCATGGTTTCTCCAGTTCCATTATGGTTCGACAGCCCAGGCTTTCCTCCCCAGTCCTCCAAATTCTGCTGTCATCCCAAAAGGACTCAAATGGAAAAATTTTACAAGAGTAAATCGAAAAAAAATTCTTATTGGGCCTACCAGAGAGAATTGGATCCTTTTACTGCATGTATTCCTGTTGTTCTAGATTACCTTGCTTCAGTTTTTCCAGAACGGGGTAGTTTTTTCCATTATCAAAGTTCAGTTAGCAGCCATTTTGAATTATCATACTGGTGATAATACTGCCCCCCCCCCAGCTTCTTCTAAACTGTGCAAAGTATTCCTTAAAGGTATCTTTCTGCTTAGACCTCCAGTTAAAGACCCTATTCCACCCCAGGATCTTACCCTGTTACTGCAAGGTTTGACTCAGTCTCCTTTCAAGCCCTCAGCCAAGTATGATTTTAAGTTTCTCTCCGGGAAAACATTTTTTGTAGTGCCCATTACTTCAGTAAGGCGAGTTTCTGAAGTCCAAGCACTCCCCTCAAAATATACTTGGTTTTCCACATAGATAGTCACTTTATGTTCTAATCCATCTTTTCTGCCCAAAGTAGCTTCAGTGGTGAACATCAATCATCAATCCACCTGTGTTCTTCCTGAATTTTCTAACAAAGGTGAATACATGCTTCATCTCTTAGATGTGCATAGATAGATCAGTTTTTATCTCTATAGAACAAAGTTTTTTTAGAAAAACTGATCAGATGTTCATTTCCTTTGCTCCCAGTAAGTAGGGAAAAACAGATTTCAGTGTTACCCTGGCAAAGTGGTTAACAGATTGCGTATTTTGTTTACAGTAAGCAAGGCCTGTCTTTACCCAGACCTCCAAAGGCTCACTCCACTAGATCCATGGCTATTTCATCTGCTTTCTGGTCCAGAGTTTTTACTGATGATGTCTGTGTTACAGCCTCTAGGTCCAATGCCATACCTTTATTGCTTATTACAAGTTGGATTTGATCACCAGAGACCAAGAGCTGCATTTGGTTCTGCAGTACTCTGGAATATCCTTCCATGAGGGCCACCTAAGGTTCTCATAACTGGGGAATCTGTTCCATATGTACTCACCATAACAATGCATTTTTGTTGCCCATTTTCATTCTTTCCCAACTCCCCCCTCCTTCCGCCTAACCTTTCATCTAGGAGTGACCTGATACTGATTTTGGAACCACTGTTCCAGTTTGAGCCCTTATCTTTCCTTTACCTTTTCTTTCTATATTGGTTATAGTGAGTCCTTATGTTTATGGAGCAGCAAACTTGATCTGAGGTATTACAGGGATCTGAGGCATTATGGGTAAAGGATCAGACTCTTGAGTTCCTCACAAAAGTCTAAGTAAATACAGCCGTGCTGGATCCGAGGCCCATATATTGAAGAAGAATGAAAGTGGGCAACACATGCATAGTTATGGTGAGTACATAACTTTTGTATTAGTACTTTGAAAACCTTAAATTATACTTTTTTGACAATTTCTTCATATGTGAGCAGTGGGTAATGCATCTCTTTAATCATTTTGTTCAGGTCTTATGTATCCATGCAAATGCGAACATTTCTGTTTTTTGTAACAGTAATTATACTTTTCACTCATTCTCTTGGAAATCCAAAAAACAAGACAGCCAGCACCAAGGTGTAAAAGCTGTAACTTTTATTATAAAGTTATCACAGACAGTCTGTGATAACTTTATAATAAAAGTTACACCTTTTACACTTTGGTGCCGGCTGTCTTGTATTTTGGATTACTGTCTCCTTAAGCCGTGCACTGCGGTACCTGCAGGGGAACACTCTGGACTGCCTTGATTCTCTTGGAAATGATTACTTTTTAGTGACACCCGAGCTTTATCTTCTCTTCAGTTTCTGTTCAGCTTTGATTCTGCAAACTACAATGTATGTTTCTATGGACATCAGTAGTAGGGACTGCATTAGGTTTTATTTGTGTGGTATTCTGGCAAACATTCTCAGCATATCAACATAGGCATGTTGACTGTCATTGTGACAGTTTTATACAGGTTTTGAAATGTCTGACGGTGAGATTGATTTTGAGCAGTCTTTACTTTTACACTGTGACTTTGTTTTACTATTCCTTCCTTGTCACAAGCCATACAGCTCAGAAAAGTTAAGGGAATCAACTTCAAGTGCTTTTTTTTTTGAAGAAATAAACTGTACTTTAGATTTTTGTACTTATAAGTCATTAGATTTTGTGCAAGTTGTGCCAGTAACAAGTTAGTGATATACATAGCTCTCTCATGAGTTGTTTCTAGTCCCAGTAATTTAAATCTGTTTTTTGACAAAATGTTGCACTCTGCATGTTTTTTAGATTAGATTCTCCATTTTATTAATTCTCAGTATTTCTTGCACTTTTGTTTCAGTGCTTTAAATACTTCATCAGACTTGACAGTATCATGTATATTCCCTTCAACATTAAATAAAAATGTCTCATTTTCATATTTTTCTTCATCACCATGCAAATTCTTATGAATATGCTTGCTGTTACATTTAAAAATCATAGAAATGGTATTTTACTAGCATAGCTTCTGAAGAACTTAAATGCAGGATAGCTTTTGCTGACATGTTTATAGCAACATCCACTGTGGGCCTCAGTTAAAATTATGGAAATACTGTGGCCTCCATCTTGGATTCACACATGGCTTTTTTCATAGTCATTAATGTTTCAATACAGCTTTTTATTTCTCATTTTACTTATTCAACTCACATTTTTTACAAACATTCTTTTTCTCAGTTAATTCTTAAAAGTGAATTCACATTCTGCACACACCTACAGGGATCAATAAGTTCAGGTCTGTTTCTCATATATAATGGCTTCCCGTTTTTTTCATCTTATTTTATTGCAAAATATTTTCTTTTATTAGAAAATCTTGCATGTTACCAAATTCACAGCCTTTGGACCAGTTCTTCAGCCACACTTCAACTGTCCAGAATTTCACAGAATGTTCAGATTTTTTTTATTTATATTTTTGGTCTGTTCCTCTTAAATTTGTGGATTTCTGGCAGATCGTTTAGGTTTGAAGTTGGAATAATAACAGACATATTAATTTTAGATTTCATATCCTTCAGAAGATGCATGTTAATGCAAAAAAAAAATATTTTATCAGCTTTCTAAGTTTGTAAGAGGAATCTTTAAAATCTCTCCATTTTGGGCTTTTGGTTTGCACTGAGAGGTTGAGTGTTATGTCTTTTGCTGGGTAACCTCTGTATCTATATCCTCTGTAAAATCTTCTGTTTTAAAAAAACAAGTGTCTAGTAAATGACAGATTCTTTCTGGGCTCAGTAGTCACTGAAATTTTCTGCAAAGTACCTGCGTGGCTTCTTCTCCAGCAGTAAGAAGGAATGTAGCATGCTTTATATCTTCAGACTTTCCTGCTAATCCACTATCACTGAGGAATAAATCAAATTTGTGGACCCAAAGCTTCCAGTTTTCTACTGAATTGTTTTCTGGTGAAAAAACAGGGTGGTGCCATGGAGCAATAATTCCACTGTGAATTTCTGTACTTTCAAGCAGATACACTTTTGAAAGCAGATATATTGCAATATTTCTGCACATATAGTTACTCATTTCAGGCAGTTACTTTCCTATAGTTGACTTTTCCATCTCTGTAGGGCTTAAGAAGTGATACATGGACTCAGCAGATGTGGTCTAATCTCCATTGGTTCAAAGGTAAGTACTAGGCTAGCTGCCCTCGTGGGCCATTTTAAGGCTAACCAATTTCCCTTTTTGTTCTTGAAATAACCTATTGCATTTGGTTATAGATTAGCCTTACCCATCCCATGGTCAATAGTTGTATATTACATGTAATGAGAATAACTGGGATCATACCATAAATAATTTGTGTGGACTCATGCATGGGATAAATCATATAGGAGCTGCATCTGTCCATTAATAGTACAGGAGACAGTCTTGGAGTAACTTTTCTGTTTCCCATCCGTAGATCTAAGTTGCACTTAAAAATGGGCAAGAATTAACTTTGTTTTATGTGGATGGGGAGTTTGCTCCACAGTAGCGATAGCCTCTGTGAAATATACCTGTCTCTTCAAACTATTCTGTTGATGTTGCAGAAGAGGTTAAGGTCCCTAGACCAGCTATTTTTTATGCCATCTGAATTGCTTATGTGCAATAAATCCATCAGTGATGGGTTGGAAGATGCATTGTATACCAGACACAGGTCACCTGTTATCAGTCTGTAGGATACCAAGTATAGTGACAGGGCTTTGAGTCTGTCCATGTAGGACATGTTGCTTGGGCCTTGTATCCTTTTAGTAAGGATCTCTGTGGGAGTTCCAGTTGTTGCATGTGTCTGGACAGATACATTCCAAAAAGGGCATTATATTCCATGACTGGCTTAATGAGGGCAGAGTAAAGGGGGACAATGACATCCTTACATCTAAACACAATCCCTTTGTTTATAGGTTGTACAATATAGAAGGGATTTCTTGCAACAGTAGACACATTTTGGTCAAAAGTTAGGTCTCTCTCCACATAAGTTCCCAAATCCTGGACAACTGGGAATAGTTTTAGGGGCATACTGTCACTGTGGTAGTTCCCTAGGGTAGATGACTTCCCAAAGGATACAGTAATGCATTTTTGGCATTAACTTCAGACCATGATTTTGACAGTAGTTATTTATTTTAGACTAACCTTCCTGCAGGATGGCTAAGTCATTTTAGGATTCATTGATTGCTTCTATCTTGCAGTCATCTGCAGATGTAGTCAGCCAGAGACCTTTGGTATTAACTTTTACTTTAGAAAAGTAGATGCCAAGCAGGAGAGGTTTCAGCATCAAACCCTGTGGGACTCCACTGACGACTGATCTCTTTGTAGAAGCAACTTCCCCTATTTTGATTGTCTGCATCCGATTTGTGAGCCAGTTGGCAATCCAGCAGGTGAAATAGGGGTTTATTTTCAGTTTATTTAGTTTTTCTACTATGCCTGAATGAGAAATTGTGTCAAAAGCTTAAAAGTGTATTAAAAAATATGAAGTGTCCATAAAGTCTGTAATTCCATCTGAATTGTCTGGATGACGTGTGCAGACTTGCAAGTCACTGATAGGTTGTTAGCCTTAAAACTACATACTACACTTACTTTAGAAATGGAAGTTTTCATAGCCTTTTCTTTTTCAAACGAAAATTGGAAAATGTGTGCCACCATGGATTTTGGCAGCTTCATCCAATATATTTGGTACACCACATTCCAGATAATAGGAGTCCAATCTTTCCTGGATCTGTTCATCATGGGCTCTGGATGGTAAATTCACCAATAGTGCACTTAAAGAAAGACAGGATGTTATGTAGTCCAATCTCGCCTACATTCTTACCCGTGGGTTCGGAGCCAAATGTTGGCTCTGACTTGGCCAAAACCTTTCTAGCTCGAAGTCTTTCTATTGGCTGGGCTAAGATGGTATCCCATGCTGCACTGCTCTATATCCCAGATCTCGTTTGCCGCTCGTGTAGCTCGGACGTGGTCTTGCTCTTGGTTGTGGCTAAGTACCCTTTTTTCTTCTTGAGAGAATTTATTGCAAACAAAAAGCTATTTTAATAGCTATTGTTTGTTTGGTATTGTTTTGTGGAAAAGTTGTGTGTGTGTGTGTGATTGTTTCTGTGGTATCCCACTAGCTGTTCCAACGGACTAGGCCCGTTTCAGTTAGAGGACCTAGTCTGTCCCCTTGCTTCCCTGTGTTACAAACTTTCCGGTCTAAAACCGTTTAAATTAGAGGTTTTAGTCCTACCCCCGCTCTTGTGTGTCAGAGGATCGTTCGTTAGAGTTTTTTGTTAGTGGTAGTTTTTTCCCGCCCTAAGTGTGGTGTAAGTCTCTGACTGTTTTTTCCAGTTGGTTCCGTACCTGTAATTTTTTGTCTTGGTGATTGGGGGTAGTTGGTTACGATGTCTAAAGATTCTAAGGAGCACAAGTCCTCGGGCTTTAAGAAATGCTCAAAGTGTGTCTATAAAATGTCCATTACCGATAGACATTCCGTCTGTGTATATTGTCTGGGAGCAATCCATCTCCAGGAGTCATGCACCGTCTGTCATGCATTTAGTTCTAGGGTCCTTCAGGAAAGAAAGAATAAGTTGATTTTGAAGGGACTTCTGAAACCCTCATTCGAAGAGGGTCTGGAAACTGCTTCCAGCTCTAAAGCTAAAACCACTAAATCAAAAAAGAGGTCTCCGGCTCCGACAGTCTCCTCTGAGCCACCGGAGAAAATAGCTAAATCAGCTTCAACATCCTCGGCTCCACTGTCCTCGGGGCCGCATGAAGTGTCGGTGGTGATGGAACCGGCGTCGGCTCTAATCATGTTGGAACCTATTCGGAGCCAATCGCCTAGTATTAGGCAAGTATCACCTAAGAGGAGGTCAAGATCTCCCTCCCTGTCCTCCAAATCCTCCAGGACATTATCGGATGTGGACATCGACAGAGTGGTGCAGAGACTCCTTCAGTCGCCGGTTTTGGCAAAATTGTTCTCGGCTCCGTCCCAGTCGGCTCCGGCACCCATCCTGACCTACTTTGATATTTCCTCCTCCGAGCGCATCTCAGCCTTTGGAGCTGGAGTGCTCAGCTCCATGTGATGTTTCCAGGTTGGTTCCAGTGGCCGCTCCTGGCTTATCGGTGCCGATGTCAGCTCTGACCCCGTCGGCGCTGTCCACGGGATTCAGGACTCGGGATTCTTCAGTCGGACCTGAGGGAAAGGCTTCGGGACATCTCTCAGTTCCTAGTCTCCATCACGGTGCTTCGGTGCAGGTAAGTCCGACTCCTGTCGTGGCTTCGGAGGCTGGTCGCTCCTCGGACTTAGGGGGACCAGCCTTTGAGGCCATGCGGAGTGCACTGGCCAGATTGTCAGCAACACCATGCGGGTCGGTCATTCCGTCCCCTACTACTCTGGTGCGGGTCTCTGATCACCACCTATCTTTAGACAGTGGAGCCCCAAGGCCTCAGGGTACCCCCATGAGTGGTCCCCAAGTTTCTGAGGACCCCTCAGAGTGCTTGCCTGAGGAGCCCCCTAGAAAGAAAACGTGCAAGAGGAAGCAAATAGACTCCCAGGATGAGTCTCTCACATCAGGTACTGACCTCGAGGAATCGGAGGGGTCCCCCAAGTCATCCTCTGAGGATGTTTCTTTCTCTGACATACTAGAGATCTTGAAACAAAGAGGTGACTGGCCGTCCAAAGCCCCCTCCGAGGAGGAGTCGGTCTTCCTGAAGGCCTTCGGTGCTCAGCCCTCCGCCTCCTGGGTGTCTCCACCCTTCAACGAGCTCCTGGATTTGATTTGTTGAAGGGTGTGGGAGAACCCTGACTCTGTGGAACCAGTCCCCAGGAGACCCAATAAATTTCTGTCTGCTCCTCCAGGTAAGGAGTTTCTGTCCAAGGGAGTCCCTGTGGATGCCATGGTGGTGGCAGCGGCCACTCAGAAGGATTTAGCCGAGACTTCTTCCACCGTCTATCCTCCTAACAAGGAGTCTAGGACCATGGACCGGTACGGGAAGCGTACCCTCTCTTCAGCGACGTTTACCTTACGGTCACTGAATTATTTATCTCACTTTACACGGCTCCAGAGAGATCTCCTCAAGGAGCTTGGAGATACTCTCATGGGTAATGTTTCTGAGGCGGTGACCCAGACGGTTAACACCCAGATGTCTACCCTCAATTCCATTGTTAATTCCTCCATGAGGCTGATTTCATATGCAGCCGAGGGAGTGAGTAGGGGAGCAAGTTCAGGAGTTGCCCTTAGGAGACAGGCCCGGATGCGCCTTTATCATTTCGCGGAGGCCTTCAAGTCTTCATTCATCGACACCCCTTTTGATGGTTCCTCTTTGTTCGGAACCAAGGTGAAAGACACCCTCACCAGTTGCGAGCAGGAGGGAAAAACTCTGTCTGCTGTAGGAGTCCATTTTTCCCTTCCCACTAGACCTTATCCCATGGCCCAGAGGGGTGGAAAAATGTGGTTCAAGAAATCACAGAGGTTTTTTCCCGGTGCACAAGGTGAGCCCCCCTCCAGAGGCAGGGGAGGGGGGGTTATTCAGGGAGACGCCACCCTAGAGGCAGAGGAGGCCCCTGCAACTCAGGAGACTGTGATTACTTTTGAGGTTCTCCCTACCGTCGCTCCTGATGGGAGGCCCGACTGTGCATTTCCGGAGCCAGTCGGGGGTCGAATCTCGGTATACCCGGAGGCCTGGCAAGACATCACCCAGGGCCAATGGGTTTTACGAATAATTTCCAGAGGTTATGTCATTCCCTTTTCGTCAGACCCCCCCCCCTCCAGTCAGAAAAATCCCGGATGTTCCACCCAGTCAAAAGGATTAGACAGCTTCAGAAGTTTCAAAGCTGCTAGAAAAAGGAGCCATCCAACATGTACCCTCAGACCAGATCGGATTAGGGACTTACTCAAGATTCTTTTTGGTGCCGAAAAGAACAGGGGACCTGAGACCCATATTAGATCTCAGCCGATTGAACAACCATGTACAAAAGTCCAAGTTCCAAATGGTCACATTGCAGTCTATTCTCCTATTGTTGGGAAAAGAAGTATGGATGTGCTCCATCGACCTCAAGGATGCTTACTACCACATCAAAATGGACAGGGCATCCAGGAGTCACCTACGCTTCCGGCTGGGAGCCAGTCATTTTCACTTTTGAGCCCTGCCCTTTGGTCTCACCACAGCCCCCAGGGTGTTCACCAAATGCATGGCAGTGGTGACTGCTCACTTGAGACATCAAGGATTCCAAGTGTTTCCATATATGGACGACTGGCTCCTCACTGCCACCACCAGGCATCTACTAATTCAGACCAGGGATGCCACTATAAATCTGTGTCAACAGTTGGGCATAACATTGAACTGGGAAAAATCTGCCTTGTTGCCCTCACAGCGTGTCACTTTTATAGGTGCAGAACTAGACACCGTCCTCATGCGGGCGTTTCTACCACAGGAAAGAATCAGAGCCCTACAACAACAAGTTCACACCCTGCTCCCTCTGAGAAGAGCGAAGGCAAGATGGGTTCTGCAACTGTTGGGGACTATGGCCGCGACGATTATGTTAGTTCCTCTAGCAAGGTTACATATGAGACTCCTTCAGTGGCTTCTCTTTGCCCAGTGGTCTCTTCACCGTCTTCCTCTTTCTCACCCTATTCTACTTACGGACAGGTGCAAACAGGATCTCAGTTGGTGGCTTCGCACCGACAATCTGGACACAGGAAAGCCCTTCGTTCCGAAGCCCCCGATTGCCACTGTGACCATGGATGCCTCCCAGATGGGGTGGGGGGGCATTATCTAGGCAGGACAGTCCAAGGCACGTGGCAAGAGCACGAGATGCATCTGCATATCAATGTCCTGGAGATGAGAGCTGTGCTACTTGCATTGCAGGCACTTCAGAGCTTTCTTCCTCTCGGGACTATTGCAATCCACTTGGACAATATGTCAGTGGTGTGGTATCTGAACAAGCAGGGAGGAACCAAGTCATATCCCCTGTGCCAAGAGTCCATGCGAGTGTGGCGGTGGATGTTATGTGATCCTATCTCGCCTACATTCTGACTGATGGGTTCGGAGCCGATCCCTCGGCTCCGACTCGGCACGCTTATGCCAAAGAGCGAAGTCTCTTATTGGCTGAGCTTACTATATCCCAGGATGCGCCACTACCAGTCCTCCAGATCTCGTTTGCCGCTAACTAGCAAAGACGTGGTCTCGAGCTGGCTGAGCTAAGTAGTGTTTTTTCACTAACTTTTTCTGTCAGGAATTTGCTATTTCTATAACAAAAAGCTGTTTTAACAGCTACTCTGTACTTTTGTGTGTGACTGGAAATTTTTTTGTGGAAAATTTGTGTGTGATTGGGTGTTTGTTCTGACTACAGGCCCCCCTTGATCTGTAGGGCCTTCCCTGTCAGTTAATCCCTTTCAAATCCTTAGGGGTTCTAGGATCCCCTTGAGTTATTTTCTCTGTTGTTATCGGGCTGTCAATCTTAACCGGCAACCATAAGCTAATCTTTGTAGTGTCAGTCAATTTAGAAAGACAATACAGAATATTGGGGTTTTTTCTGTGAGAGAGTTACTGAATTGTTGTTATAATGTCTCAGGCTCCTAGGCCTTCGGGCTTTAAGAAGTGCACTAAGTGCAGTTTTAAAATGTCTATCACGGATGACCACTCTCTCTGTGTATATTGTTTGGGCGCCAAACATTTGCAGGAGTCCTGCAGCATGTGTCACGCTTTTTCCTCGAGGGTCCTCCAAGAGAGGAAAAATAAACTTATTTTGAAAGGCCTTATAAAACCCTCTTTTGAAGAAGCTTTAGCGTCCTCTCCTTCTCCTGCTAAAAAGAAAAGGGTGTCGGCTCCGACCAGTCCGTCGGACCCGACCGCCAAAAGGCATAGGCAGGCTTCTCCTTCGGCTCCAAGGACTTCGGAGCCGAGGGCGGAATGGTCTGCCTCGATGCCTCCAGTCTCGACTCCTCTGGCTTCGGAGCCGATGGCTGGGGCATCGAGGCGGGTCACCTTCATCGGCTCCACTGATCTCGGAGCCGATGAAGGTTGTCCGCCAGACACTTCCTCCTCGGCGCCAAGTCCTCCTCGGCACCGATGGAAACTGGTTTGTGCATTCCTTCGGCGCCGATAGTTATCGAAGTCGCCGAGCCGGTCCCCTAGTCCCTTGGGGCCGTTGGAGAGGCCTACTCGAACCCGTTCAGTCTCCTCTAGGTCATCGAGGATGTCAGATTCGGACATAGACAGGGTGCTCCAAAGACTGTTTCAGTCCCCAGTCTTTCAAAAATTTGTTTCGGCTCCAACCCAATTGGCTTCAGAGCCGATAGCCCATTCCATTGCCATTCCTCCTCCGACCGCTTCGGCTCCGTCGGAGCAGGTGCTGATGGAGCCAGTGGAGATCCTAGGGTCGGCTCTGACCCTGATTCAACCCCGACCTTGGTCCGAGTTTAGCACGCGGACTTCTTCGGCCGGACCCGGGTGACGCTTGGGACCAATGCTGTCGGTTCGAGCCTCCCTCTCGGTGCTTTGGCCAGGACTTCCATCTGCTATCATGGCTCCGGGGACGGACACTCCCAGGATTCTGGGGTCCGGCTTTCAGAGCTATGAGGAGTGCCTTGGCCAAGTCTTCTTGACCATCTCACGGCTTTACCGGCATCTTCCTTGGGCAAGGAGACTGGGTCTTTGGCAGTTCCCCTGTCTCTAGGCAGCGGAGCCAGGGGCCTGAGGTTACCCCCACTGGGGGTTCCCTCCTCCTGAGGGTTCTTCGGAGTTGTCTTCGAGGAGCCCCAAGGAAGAGATCGTGCAAGAGGAAGCACGTGGACTCCCCGAGTCTCTTACATCGGACACTGATCTTGATGATGCGGAGGGGTCCCCAAAGTCGCCCTCGGATGATGTCTCATTTGCAGACATTCTAGAGATCCTTAAACAGCGAGGCGGCTGGATATCCAAACCCCCCTCCGCTGATGAGTCAGTGCTTCTCGTTGATTTTGCCAGCCCCTTCAATGCCAAATTCAGCAGATGTTCTTCATTCCACATTGCTGCAGTCCTAACCATTGGGTAGTCCGCTGTCCAGTCGGAGAGCGTCAAGCGCAGACTGATGTCAGCGCAGGGTACTTCGCGACGCGCATATCCTCAGTTTTGCCGCATGGTCCTGCAGAAGCAGTTTTAGTGCAGGTTGGCGTCTGAAATTTTCTGAAGTCGGGTTTCAGACAATCAAAGTTGGTAGCTGAACATTTTGGTTTTTCTTGCCTCAGTATTTAACCGATGTCAGAAGTGAATAACTGTATTTTAAACAGATACCTCATAGGGATTACCATACTTGTGTATACCTTGTTTGGGCCTGAGCGCGTTGTTGGATGCCTAGATTTAAAAAGAAGGTTAGACTGTGCCAGGTTAGTGTTTGGGAAGCGTTGTAATTATAAATGCCGGATGCTCGCCCAAAGCAGGACAAAGCAGCAAGCTAGGTTGAAGAACCAGTCCGGGCGGTTCTTTAGAAGCTCAGTGGAGGAGGTTTTGCCAGGAGTTTCTGAGTCTCAGGGAGACTTTACTGTTACAGGATGTGCCCTCTCAGGTAGGCCAGGCTGAGGGGCTTCTCAGGTAACTGTTCTTCCTCTCCAAGGTAGTTAGAGCCTCTTCTGTTTCCAAGACTTCTTTGAGAGGTAGGCCAAGTTTAGCTTCAGTGGGGCTTCTCCTAGCACTTCAGGTTCTGTGCCAAACATATGCTTAAAATGGCAGAGGATTTGATTACTATGATTAGAGGTTCTATGCCCTGATAAGAGGCCTAGGGTGGAGCCTGAGTTTGAGAGTACAGTGTTCAGAGGCTAGTCTTCTGAAGACTTGCAGGAGTATCCTTATTCTGATTCTGATGTGGATGATTCCTTCAGCTTCTCCTCCTGAGGATTTTCATTTTCAGAGACTCTGCATTCCATGAGGAGCATTTTAAATGGAAGGCCAAGATTTCTCTGATTCCAGGAAGAGGCTTAGGGAATTTTGTTTACCCCAGCATAGGCCCTTAGCTATACCTCCTGTGTTGAATGTGGTGGAAGATGTTTTGCAGAGGCTTCTGAACCCTGATTCTTTGCCTCCCTGTTAAACTGTACTATAGGGTGCCTGAAGCTCATAAGTATCTTTAAGAGTCCTAGGGCAGACCCAGAAATTGTTTCTCAGGCCTAAGTGTTAAGGCTCTGTTAATCCTGTTCTCTGATAAAGAGGCAAGGGCTTTGGATAGATGGGGAAAGAAAGTGTATACTTCTTCCACTTTAGATTGAATTGTCAGTTTCACATGCTAAAATATCAAAATTATCTCCTTTCACAATTGAAATCTAAGGTGGATCCTGGAAGGTATTGAGTGTAAGAGTTGCTGGATTTATTTTAAAAGGGGCCTTTGGGGCTCAGCCTCCGCCTCCCTGGGTGCTCCTCACGGTTCTGTTCTTCGGTCGCTGGTTGAGGGATCAGAATTTAGCTGAGCATGTTAAGACAAGGATTTTGGATGCCTCCAGTCGACTCTCTGGCTGAGCCGATGGCTGGGGCATCGAGGGGGTCACCTTCATCGGCTCCACTGATCTCGAGCCGATGAAGGTTGTCCGCCAGACACTTCCTCCTCGGCGCAAGTCCTCCTCGGCACCGATGGAAACTGGTTTGTCATTCCTTCGGCGCCGATAGTTATCGAGTCGCCGAGCCGGTCCCCTAGTCCCTTGGGGCGTTGGAGAGGCCTACTCAACCCGCTCGTCTCCTCTAGGTCATCGAGGATGTCAGATTCGGACATAGACAGGGTGCTCCAAAGACTGTTTCAGTCCCCAGTCTTTCAAAATTTGTTTCGCTCCAACCCAATTGGCTTCAGAGCCGATAGCCCATTCCATTGCCATTCCTCCTCCGACCGCCTCCGCGGAGCAGGTGCTGATGGAGCCAGTGGAGATCCTAGGGTCGGCTCTGACCTTTCCAACCCCCCTTGGGTCCGAGTTTAGCACGGACTTCTTCGGCCGGACCCGGGTGACGTTGGGACCAATGCTGTCGGTTCCGAGCCTCCCTCTCGGTGCTTTGGCTGGGACTTCCATCTGCTATCATGGCTCGGGACCGGACACTCCCAGGATTCTGGGGTCCGCTTTCAGAGCTATGAGGAGTGCCTTGGCCAAGTCTTCTTGCCATCTCACGGCTTTACCGGCACTTCCTGGGCAAGGAGACTGGGTCTTTGGCAGTTCCCTGTCTCTAGGCAGCGGAGCCCGGGCCTGAGGTTACCCCCACTGGGGGTTCCTCCTCCTGAGGGTTCTTCGGAGTTGTCTTCGAGGAGCCCAAGGAAGAGATCGTGCAAGAGGAAGCACGTGGACTCCCCGAGTCTCTTACATCGGACACTGATCTTGATGATGCGGAGGGGTCCCCAAAGTCGCCCTCGGATGATGTCTCATTTGCAGACATTCTAGAGATCCTCAACGAGGCGCTGGATATCCAAACCCCTCCGCTGATGAGTCAGTGCTTCTCAAGGCCTTTGGGGCTCAGCCCTCCGCCTCCTGGGTGTCTCCGCCTTCGACGAGCTCCTGGATTTGGTTTGTCGAGGCGTGGGAACATCCAGATACTGTGGAACCAGTGCCTTCGCCTAACAAATTTTTGTCTGCCCCACCCGAGAAGGAGTTCTTGACAAGCGTGGCTGTAGATGCCATGGTGGTGGCATCTGCTACACAGCAGGACGTGGCAGAGGCTTCAACGTCCGTCCATCCTCCTAATAAGGAGTCTAGGAGCATGGACCGCAGGAAGCGCACCCTGACTTCAGCGGCCTTTACTCTAAGGTCCCTGAATTATTTGGCACATTTCACCAGACTACAGAGGGATCTGGTCAAGGAGCTGTCAGATTCCTCTCAGGTAACCTACCTGAGCAGCCCGCCCAGGCGGTTAAGTCTCAGTTGGCTATCCTTGAGTCGATTTCTAACTCGTCCATGAGGCTCATTTCATATGCTCAAGGGCGGCAGAGCGCAGGCACAGGCGTGGCTCACGGAGACAAGCCTGGCTCCGCTTGTGTCATTTCTGGAGGCCTTCAAGTCTTCCTTCACGCTCCCTTTGATGGGTCCTCTTTGTTTGGACCCAAGGTAAAGACACTCTTACCGCTGTGAGCAAGAGGGAAAAACTTTATCTGCAGGAGCAGTTATTCCACTCCTTTCGGCCTTATCCCAAGGCTAAAAGAGGAGGGAAGATGTGGTTCCAAATCACAGAAGTTCTTTCCTCAACAGCAGGAAGATTCCCTTCCAGAGGCAGAGGACGGGAAATTTTTCTGGGAGACGCTCCCAGAGGCGCAGAGGGCCCTGCAACACTGGAGACCCGAGTCCTTTCGTGGCTCTTCAGCCTCCCACACTTCTAGGGATTGCCCGCGGCTGCTCGAGCCAGTCGGGTGCTTTGCAAGCACAAAAGGGAGTCTATTACTCAGACAGATGGGTGCTTTTCCGGAGGTACACCTTCTTCCACCTCCCCACCTCCCAAATCTTAAAATTTTGGTTCTGGGGGCCCAAGGAACATATGCTTAAAATGGCAGAGGATTTGATTACTATGATTAGAGGTTCTATGCCCTGATAAGAGGCCTAGGGTGGAGCCTGAGTTTGAGAGTACAGTGTTCAGAGGCTAGTCTTCTGAAGACTTGCAGGAGTATCCTTATTCTGATTCTGATGTGGATGATTCCTTCAGCTTCTCCTCCTGAGGATTTTCATTTTCAGAGACTCTGCATTCCATGAGGAGCATTTTAAAGTGGAAGGCCAAGATTTCTCTGATTCCAGGAAGAGGCTTAGGGAATTTTGTTTACCCCAGCATAGGCCCTTAGCTATACCTCCTGTGTTGAATGTGGTGGAAGATGTTTTGCAGAGGCTTCTGAACCCTGATTCTTTGCCTCCCTGTTAAACTGTACTATAGGGTGCCTGAAGCTCATAAGTATCTTTAAGAGTCCTAGGGCAGACCCAGAAATTGTTTCTCAGGCCTAAGTGTTAAGGCTCTGTTAATCCTGTTCTCTGATAAAGAGGCAAGGGCTTTGGATAGATGGGGAAAGAAAGTGTATACTTCTTCCACTTTAGATTGAATTGTCAGTTTCACATGCTAAAATATCAAAATTATCTCCTTTCACAATTGAAATCTAAGGTGGATCCTGGAAGGTATTGAGTGTAAGAGTTGCTGGATTTAGTTTGTGTCTGAACAAGTGGGTAAGCATTCTTTGCAATGTGGTTTTGATGCTGTGCAGGCCTCCCAGGGTGGCTGCCACTGGTTCTGTTCTTCAGCAGCTGGTTGAGGGATCAGAATTTAGCTGAGCATGTTAAGACAAGGATTTTGGATGCTCCTTTACAGTCTGATGTGTTGTTTGGGCCTGTGGAAGCAGTTTTAAAGAAAATGGAGGACAAGGCTATCTATGCAGACTGTTAAAGATTTTTGCAGGTGCAGCCTCCAAAGTTTAGCAGAAATTGGCCTAAGGGATGGACATATCCTGCTTATGATTCCCAGTCTAGGGGTAGGTCTAGCGTGGTAGGGCAGAGCTCAAGGTTCTTGGCCTAGAACAGAGTTCTCCTGCTCAGACTTCTGGTGAGGGCAGGTCAGTCCTTAAAACCCAATGACTCCTTTTCAGCTGCCAGTACACAGCTCCTTTGGAAGACTGTCTCCCGGACCCACCACCCAGTCAAAGGAAATTGCAGCCAGAAGCTTCAAAGCTGCTAGAAAGGAGTCATCCAATCGATACTGTGGAACCAGTGCCTTCCCTAACAAATTTTTGTCTGCCCCACCCGAGAAGGAGTTCTTGACAAGGCGTGGCTGTAGATGCCATGGTGGTGGCATCTGCTACACAGCGGGACGTGCAGAGGCTTCAACGTCCGTCCATCCTCCTAATAAGGAGTCTAGGAGCATGGACGCAGGAAGCGCACCCTGACTTCAGCGGCCTTTACTTAAGGTCCCTGAATTATTTGGCACATTTCACCAGACTACAGAGGGATCTGGTCAAGGAGCTGTCAGATTCCTCTCAGGTAACCTACCTGAGCAGCTAGCCCAGTCGGTTAGCTCTCAGTTGGCTACCCTACTGATTTCACTGTCCATGAGGCTCATTTCATATGCAAGGGGAGCTGGCAGGCACAGGCGTGGCTACGGAGACAAGCCTGGCTCCGTTGTGTCATTTTGGAGGCCTTCAAGTCTTCCTTACGACGCCTTTGATGGGTCCTCTTTGTTTGGACCCAAGGTAGACACTCTTACCGCTGTAGCAAGAGGGAAAACTTTATCTGCAGAGCAGTATTCCATTTTCGGCCTTATCCCAAGGCTAAAGAGGAGGAAGATGTGGTTCGGAAATCACAAGTTCTTTCCTCAACAGAGGAAGATTCTTCCAGAGGCAGAGGAGGAAATTTTTCTGGGAGGCCCCCAGAGCGCAGAGGGCCCTGCAACACTGGAGACCGGGGAGTCCTTTCGTGGCTCTTCAGCCTCCCACACTTCATGAGGGATTGCCCGCTGTGCTGCTCGAGCCAGTCGGGTGCCGCTTTTCAAGCACCTAAAAGCCTGGGAGTCATTACTAAAGGACAGATGGGTGCTGGATTATTGCCGGAGGTTACAGTTTTTCACACTCACCCCACCGTCAAAAATCCCGGACCCACCACCCAGTCAAAGGAAATTGCAGCAGAAGCTTCAAAGCTGCTAGAAAGGGAGTCATCCAACCGTCCCCACGACCAGATCGGATCCAGAAATTACTCAAGGTTCTTTTAGTGCCAAAGACAGGGGACCTGAGACCATATTGGATCTCAGCACCAAACCAGTCCGCGAAAGTCCAAATTCAATGGTCACTTTACAATCCATTCTCCCATTGTTGGAGAAGGATGTTTGGATGTGCTCCATAGATCTCAAGGATGCCTATTTCATCCATACATCAGGCTCAGGAGGTATCTGCGTTCAGCCTGGGAGACAGTCATTTCCCAATTTGTGCATGCCCTTTGGTCTCACCACAGCCCCAGGGTGTTCACCAAGTGTTTGGCTAGTGACTGCTCACCTGAGGGGTCTAGGATTCCAAGTGTTTCCCTATCTGGACGACTGGCCTGACTGCCACCACCAGGCATCTACTAAGACAACCAGAAGCCACCATCTCCTGGGTGCTTCCTGGAATTAAATTTAATTGGTCAAAGTCTGTCTTGCTGCCCTCTCAGGCATAAGATTCTGGAGCAGAGATAGACTCAAAATGTCGATCTTCCTTCTCAAAGACAAACTTACAAGGTCAAGTCAGCTGCTTCCAAATCCAAAGCCCCAGCCAGGGTGGTCCTGCAACTTTTAGGTTCAATGTCTGCCACGGTTCTCCTAGTTCTGCAGATTGCACATGAGGATTCTTCAGTGGCTGACGCAATGGTCTTTCAGGATCTCCTCAATCATCTCATACTGATTACAGAAACATGCAACGGGACCTGCTGGTGCTTCAGCCATCCAATCTGAATCAGGGAAGACCTATGTTATACCCTCCGTGGCCACCTTGACAACGGATGCCTCCCAGACGGTGGGCATTGTCTGGGCAGGTTAGTTCAGGGTTCTTGGCTTCCAGATGAAACTTTCTCCATATCAATGTATTGGAAATGAGGGCTGTACTTCTGTCCCTACAAGCTCCAAGTTTTCCTCAAGGCATTAGTATCAACAGACAACATGTCGGTGGTCTGGTATCTAAACAAACAAGGAGGGACCAGATCTTACCCCTTTGCAGAGAGGCCATGAGGGTGGGAATGGCTGTAGCTACCAACGCTTCTGGTAGCAACCCACATTCCAGGAAATCCTTATGCAGAAGATTAAGCAGGATCTCCCCACGAGTGGTCCCTGACGAAACAGTAGCAGCTCAGGTTTTCAAAAGATGGGGACCTGCTGCGACCTGTTTGCAACACCACAAACACAAAGTGCAAAGGTTCTTTCCTTGACTCCAAATAGGGGCCATTCAGCCAGTCCCTGTACCAGAAAGGGGCCTAGGATTTTATTCTCGCCTGTTCCTAGTACCAAAGAAGGGGAACACGTGGAGACCAATTTTGGATTTATCTCTCCTCAACACTTATCTGGACATTCCCAAGTTCAAAATGTTGGCGTTACAACAGCTTTTACCTCTGCTGGGCAAAGATCACTGGATGGTAACTTTAGATCTCAAGGAAGCTTACCTTCATGTGCCTATAAGACTAAGTTGCAGAAAGTATCTGCGTTTCTGAGCTGGAAATTCTCATTATCAGTTCTCTGCATTGCCCTTTGGCTTATCTACTGCGCCCAGAGTATTCACAAGGTTCTGGCTCCAGTGATAGCTTACTTCAGGCTAAAAGGAATTCAAATCTATCCTTATTTGGACGACTGCCTGATTCTGGCTCAAGAAAAGGAAGACCTTCTACAGCATTTGGAATATGTCATAGCAGTGCTAAGATGCCTAGGGTATTCTGTGAACGAAATAAAGTCCATTCTAGTACCCTCTCAAGACATGTGCTTTCTGGGTGTGAGACTGAATACAGCAGCCCAGATGGCCTTTTAACCCCGGACAAACAAAAGAATCTTTCCAGTTACTTCCATCAACTATCTCTTCAGTCCGGGCTGACTGCAAGGACAGTCCTTCAAGCCTTAGGGTTCATGGCATCTTGTATTCTGGTGCTTCCCAATGCCAAACTGCATATGAGGAAGCTGCAATGGTATCTCAAAAATGTATGGACACAGCACTGCCAGGATTTGGACACTGTCATTCAAATAATACCTTGCATTCAAAAAGAATTATGGTGGTGGGCTCAGGAATGTCACCTAAACAAGGGACTCTCTGTGACCCGGCCAGAGGCGAGTCAGATTTTAACGACAGATGCCTCGGACATTGCTTGGGGAGCTCATCTAAATGGAAAGTGGATACAAGACAAGTGGCCTGCCAGACTACAGCATCTACATATCAACATGAAGGAGATGTTAGCAGTCCAGTTTGCATTAATGGCTTTCAAGGAGTTACTTCTTCCAGGGCAGGTGTTGATTCTAACAGACAACACAACTGTCATGTGGTACATCAACAAACAAGGGGAACACATTCTTATCCTCTATGCAGGCAAGCAATGATTTTATGGGAAACTGCTCAGCTTGCAACTAACTCTTCAGGCAAGGTTTCTGCCGAGCACAGAACTCCTTAGCAGATGTGTTAAGCAGACAAATCATGGATCCCCACAGTGGAAACTGGATCTTCATGTATTTCAGAAATTGACAGTGTCATGGGGAACTCCAGACATAGATCTGTTCGCTTCTCCACTAAACCACCAGCTGCCAAAGTTTTGCACAAAGGGGTTTCATCACACAGCTTGGAAAGTGGATGCTCTTGCTTTCAGTTGGAATAACCTTCATGTGTATGCCTTTCCACCTCTGCCTCTTCTTCCAAAGGTGCTCCTAAAGGTCAGACAAGACAAGCCAAGGATGATTTTAATAGCTCCAGATTGGCCTCGCAACACTGGTACCCACTACTAAGGAGTCTGGTAAGGAAGCCTCCATGGCCTTTGCCTTTGATTCCACATCTGTTATCTCAGAAGGACGGTCACCTGCTCAATGTCAAGCTTCACTCTCTTCATCTAACAGCCTGGCATATTCTGTTTTGAAACACAGCAGGTCTCAACTTCCTCAACAAGTTTTAAATGTGATTATGGAAGCCAGAAGACCTAGTACAAGGAAAGTGTACGCAGAAAAATGGAAGAGATTTTTATTTTGGAGTGCAGCAAAGAATTTGGAGATTTCTGAGCCTAATTTGAGTGTGGCTCTTCAATATCTTACTGAGTTATTGGACAAAGGTTTGTCCTTCTCTTCCATTAAGATTCATGCTGCAGCAATTTCAGCTCACTATGATTGTGACCCACCATTGTTTTCGCATCCTTTGTTCAAGCAGTTTCTTAGAGGGGCAAAGAATATAAGACCCCACGTGAGCTCCTACTCCTGCTTGGGATCTCAATTTTGTGTTGGAAAAACTTACTCTACAACCTTTTGAGCTCATGGCTACTGCTGAATTGAAATACTTGTCATGGAAGACTGCTTTTTGTTGGCTATTACTTCTGCAAGAAGGGTTTCTGAGTTGCAGGCCCTTATGGCAGTAGAGCCCTTTTGATTTTCCATAAGGATAGGGTATCATTACGCACTAATCCTTCCTTTATGCCTAAGGTGGTTTCTAGTGTGGCTTTAAACCAAACTATTCATTTGCCTACTTTCTATGCAGATCCCCAAAATAAGGGGGAAAAGATTTTGCACACTTTAGATGTACATAGGCAGTTGCGTTATTATTTAAGCAGGACTAAGGATTTCAGGCAGTCTCAGCAGTTGTTTGTTTCTTTTGCTTTGAGTTCTCAGGGCAAGCCTGTGTCTAAGCAAACTATTTCTAAGTGGATTGGGTTTTGCATTTCATTTTGTTATTCCCATCATGGCAAGGAGATTCCAGCTGGGATTAGGCCTCATTCCACTAGGGCTACTGCCACTTCAACAGCATTTCTAAGGGGGGTGGCAACTAAGGATATTTTGAAGGCAGCTACTTGGAGTTCAGTGCATACCTTCTCTAAGCATTACCACCTTCCTCTTTACTCTAAATCTAGGGCTGGTTTTGCCACAGCTATTTTGCAAGGCATGTTGACAGCTCCTGCTTCCTTATGATTTGCCAGCCTCCCTTAACTCTGCTTTGGGATTCTACCCAATGGTTAGGACTGCAGCAATGTGGAATGAAGAACATAGTACAGTTTTGTACCTACCATAAATGTAGATGTTCGAGGATCCACATTGCTGCAGTCCAATTTACCCTCCCTCCTTCCCCTCTGTGTTTAGGGGTGGTGGTGTGGGTTAGGATATACTCTTGTACATTTGTATATATTGTATATATGTTTGGTGCAGGTTTTTTTGGTTTTTTGGTTTGGGCCTTGTCTTTTTAGGGTCTTCTGACATCTGGGGCAAGAAAAGACTGAGGATATGACGTCGGTCATGCGCATTAGTACCCTGACGTCCTGACATCAGTCTAATGCGCCTTGACCGACGTCAGCCATATACTTTGGTATTCGGGCCGACTGGACAGCAGACTACCCAATGGTTAGGACTGCAGCAATGTGGATCCTCGAACATCTACATTTATGGTAGGTACAAAACTGTACTTTACTTCACGTTGCTCCCCCCCTCAGAGGGAGTCACTCAGGGACGCTCTAGTCCACGATTGGCCCTCCGGTCTACTATATGCTTTCCCTCCAGTCCCCTTGCTGTCAAAGGTTATTCAGAAAGTGCAATCCTTGGGAAGCAGAATGATTCTGATTGCCCCACACTGGCCTCGTCAGATTTGGTTCCTCTTTCTCCATCCCTACCTTGTGGTCACTCCTTGGATTCTGGACCCACAACCAGACTTACTGACACATATGTCAGGGCAGCTCCATCCCTCTCCGTGGACCCTCCAGTTGACAGCCTGGCTATTCCACTTCCGTCATTAGTTAGGCTTTATCATTTCTCGCCGGAGGTAGTTCATATTTTATCTTCCTCTCATAAGCCCTCGACCAGGAAGATTTATTCCAGCAAATGGAAGAGATTTTCAATTTGGGCTCATACCCAAAGGATTGACCCTTACACTGCCCCAATTTCATCTGTTTTGGAGTTCTTCTCTATGCTTTTTTCCAGGGCTCAGTGGCCACCACCCTTAAAGTCCAGTTGGCAGCGATTTCTACCTTTCATGTCGCAAATGAGCCTAGTCTGATGGCTCATAGACTCTGTAAGGCTTTCCTGAAGGGCACTCTGTTACTTCGTCCTCCGGTATCGGAGCCTGTCATGCCTTGGAATTTAAACTTTGTTCTACAGGCTTCATCTTCAACTTCATCCCCCTTTGAACCTGCAGCTACTTGTGATTTAAAATTCTTGACCTGGAAGACTGTCTTTTTAGTAGCCATCATGTCAGCCAGACTCATTTCAGAGATTCAAGCTCTATCAATCAAACCCCCGTACTTGATTTTTCATAAGGACAGGGTTTCTCTTAGACCGAACCCCTCCTTTCTCCCCAAAGTGACGTCAATCAGTAACCTTAATCAATCCATTGAGTTGCCAGTGTTTTTTCCCTAGTTCTCAAACAAGGCAGAATTCAAATTCCATCAGTTGGATGTACACAGACAACTACGTTTTTATCTGCACAGAACGAAAAACCTCAGAAAATCTGATCAATTTTGTTTCCTTTTTAGAAAACAGAATGGGGTCTCCTGTTTCCAAAGTCACTCTGTCCAGGTGGATCTCCAGCTGTATTTCCTTTGTTTATTCCTCAGGGGGATAAAGATTTACCGTTTACGGTGAAGGCTCACTCTACTCGGTCTGTATCTACATCTACAGCCTATCAGGCCAGATTGTCTATGGATGATATTTGTGCTGCGGCTACTTGGGCATCTCCTCACACCTTTGTTACTCATTACAAGTTGGATGTGGTGTCTAGGGACAGGTCTTCCTTTGGTTCCACAGTGCTCAGGATTATTTTCCACTGAGCCTCCCAGGATTTAGGTGCTAGGGACGCTGTCCCACGGTAGAATGTAGAGATTGGACTACATAACATCAAGAAGTTATGTACTCACCATAACATTCGATGTATGTAGTCCATCTCGCCTCACATTCTTACTTACCCCCCCTCCTTCCCCCTTCCTGGAGGATCTGGAGGTTAGGTCTGGTTTCAGAGCTCCCTTCATTCTTGGTTTGTTCTTCCTTTCCTTGGGTGTTGTTATGCATGGAGAAGGAGTGCCGGTGTTCGCAGCAAACTAGATCTGGGGATATAGAGCAGTGCAGCATGGGATACCATCTTAGCCCAGCCAATAGAAAGACTTCGAGCTAGAAAAGTTTTGGCAGAGTCAGAGCCGACATTCGGCTCCGATCCCACAGTTAAAAATGTGAGGCGAGATGGACTACATACATCGAACGTTATGGTGAGTACATAACTTCTTATTTTTCACATCTGAATGGTGTCATAGGTTCATAGATGTACTAGACTAATGGCCCTGGAGCCTTTACAAGCCTAGCCCAAAAAACTTTCCTGACACCGTGCCACCCGATTTTAGTTCACAGTGCCTCTATCCAATAGGACAACTGGAGTGATCCCTGGGGTGAACTTTCTGTTACCCATCCACTGGTTGAGATTTCTCTTGAAGAGGGCCAGCGAGGTGCTCTGCTTGACATGAATGGGAAGCTTATTCTATAGTGTGGGTAGTCTTTGGGAGATGAGCATGTCCCTCCAGCATGTTCTGTTGATTGTGGTAGTGAGGTTGTGATCTCTGGAGCATGTGGCGCTGGGGCCTTGGGATTTCTTTAGGTGTAGCATTTCAAGTAGGGCTGGCTCAGACATGGCTTTGTAAGACAAGCAGAGATCACCTCTGAGTAGACGATAAGAGACTGAGAACAGCTGAAGTTTCTTGAGACTGCCCATGTAGGACATGTGTTTAAGGCCTAGGATCCTTTTTGTGAGGTACTTTTGTGGCCTCTCCAGCTGTTGTAGGTGTTTGGTCAGGTACATGCCAAACGGGGAGTTATATTCGATGATTGGTCTAATGAGGGATGAGTAGAGAGGGATGATGACCACTTTCTTTCTGGATGCGAACC
This sequence comes from Protopterus annectens, assembly GCF_019279795.1. Taxonomy (NCBI): domain Eukaryota; kingdom Metazoa; phylum Chordata; order Ceratodontiformes; family Protopteridae; genus Protopterus; species Protopterus annectens. Next base: position 1,157,216,328 of record NC_056745.1, read on the forward strand.
CTTTAGTTATAAGATGTGCCACGTCAAAGGACTTTCTGACCACAGTGGCAATGTGGTGGTCGAACCTGAGGTGGCTGTCGACCTAGGTTCACAGATCTCTTATGGCCCCTTCAGTGTTTAGTGGGCTCCCATTGATGTGGTAATTCGTGGGAGCCAAGTTTTTTTCCAAAGGGAATGATAACGCATTTTTTGTTGTTAAACTTAAGGCCATGGTTCCAACACCAGTCACTGAGAGGCCCTTTTGTAGGATGTCTGCATCACTTGGGGAGTTGATAATGACTCCTAGCTTGTAGTCATTAGCAAACCTGGTCAGCCAGAGTCCCTCTTTGTTGGCCTGGACTTCTGAGAAGTAGATGCCAAACAAGAGAGGGCCCAGGACCGAGCCCTGTGGGGACTCCACTTGTGACTGGTCGATAGTCGGACTAGGAGTCCGCAACTTTCACTCTGTGAGTCCTGTCTGTGAGCCGGTTTGCAACCCACCTAGTGATATAAGGATTGATGCCTAGTTTGGTGAGTTTATCAGTGATACCCGAATGGGAAATTGTATCAAAGGCCTTGGCCAGGTCGAGGTAGGCTGTATGCACTGCCTTATCCTCATCCATAGCCTTGGTGACTGCCTCGAAGTCAACCAGGTTCAGTAGGCAGGATCTCCCCGTAATGAACCAAACTGTGTGGGGTCAAGAGTTTGGAGGTTGCCTGTGTCTTTGTTGAGGAGGTCCATGATGTCCCGCTCACCAGGCTGAACAAAGAGAAGGTCACGGTGAGTTGCCTGTCGGGTACTAGGATCCGCCACATAACACAAGTACTCAGGTCACTCCAAAGCAAATACAAATATGACTCAGTCATTGTACATGCTGGTGTGAATGACCTGAGACGTACCTCCCTGGACTACATGAAAAGAGACATAGAGGAGCTCTCTGATCATGTAGCCCAGGCTGGTATGACCCTGACCTTGAGCAGCATCTTACCCTCACCTAGAATGATGCCACAGTACAAAGACAAAATGATCGATTTTAACAATTGGCTAAAATTTTGGTGTCATTCAAAGGGGATCCAGTGTCTGTCAGCATGGGATGACATGCTCGACAAGTCACGTTGCTTCGCTAGGGACAGCTTGCACCTGTCACCACTGGGCTTTCAGATATTGGCAAAGGCTCTTGCCACCCCATAGTGCTTTTTTTAGGCAAGGCTCAAAAGTCAAACCCACCCCCATAGACAGCACAAGGAACAAGAAACTAAGGGTAATGCTGCTAAACGCCACAAGTCTTAACCTCAAGATGCATGCACTTGAAGCTCTCCTCAGTATGGAGAACATCGATATCTGTGCAGTGACAGAAACCTGGTTCAAGGCTCCAGAGAGCACCCCAGCACTACCAGGCTATACCTCATATCATGCTTTTCGGCCCCAAAACCCGGACCCAACCACAAAAGGAGGGGGAGTTTCCATGTTTATCAAAGATATCCACACCTCCAGGTTAGTGGCATTGCACGAAGTATCGGAGACCATCCATGTGCAACTAACAGTGGGCAAGACTGCTTTTCAGTTTATAGCATCCTACAGACCACCCTCTCAAAGTCAGGAATCCCACTCGGCTTTCCTGAAAACATTAGAGAACATGAAGATCTCTCCGAACACCATTATATTGGGCGACTTCAACTATCCAAACATTGACTGGGAGCACTACTCAAGCCCCAGCACCTTAGCCCAAAGGTTCCTGGAAATTGTAAACTCAAATGCCATGGAACAACTAGTCACTACTCCCACAAGAGGGGACAACATACTAGACCTGATCATTACCAACATAGGGACTCTATGCTCCACACCAGAAGTATATCCCTCATTGGTAAGATCAGACCATAAATTAATTTCACTGGATGTCCACATCCCGACCCCACCCCCAGCCCAGAAAACCACAGTGAAAAACTTCTCAAAAGCGAACTTCTCACTTCTCAAAACCGAAGTGGAATCCTTCAAGGCCCCAGGGCCAGTGGAAACTACGGCCCAAACTGCAGAATCCTATATAAATGCATTCTACGGACATCTCCAGGAATACATGGATCATGCTATCCCAAACAAAACCAAGACCCAATCATCCAAAGGCAGGCCCAGTCTGGTGGACCCCTGCCATAAATAAACTGTACAACAGAAGGAGGAAGCTACTACATGATAGAGCAAAATCCCTAATAGGGAAGGCATCTCTGATCAGTACTAGCAATTACGATCCCTCATAAAATCCTCCAAGGCCAGCTTCGAGAGAAAAATTGCACAGGACACCAAAGACAATCATAAGACTTTTTTCAGTTATGTTAGAAACCTGGGATGCAACTCCCAGACTTGTTCTGAGTTGATTCTAAACGACAAAAAATACACTGAACCCACAGACATTGCCAATATCCTGGCAGACAGGTTCAGTGCAAACTTCTCCACCCCTCCCCAAAAGAGCAAGTATCTATCCCAGCAGAGGGCTGCCTCCCAAACATCTCAGATGCTCAGGTGAAGGCTGCCCTCTCCAAAGCAAAAAAACACTGCTTCCATGGGACCAGATGGCGTCCCAGGTTGCGTCCTACATGAACACCAAGAGGAACTATTCCCTCAAATAAAACAGCTATACAATCTCAGCCTCACTACAGGATATGTGCCCACAGAATGGCGTACAGCAACAGTGGTCCCACTCCACAAAGGTGGAGCCTTTATGGACCCTGGAAACTATCGCCCCATAAGCCTGACTAGCTTAGTCTGCAAGGCTATGGAGAGGATCATCATGGAGCTCATAAACAAAGACATTGGGGACCTACAGACACTAGATCCTACCCAGTTCGGCTTTGTCAAGGGCAGATCCTGCCTTTTGAACCTGGTTGACTTCTTCGAAACAGTCACCAAAGCCATAGATGAAGGGAAGGTAGTCCACACAGCCTATCTGGACCTTGCAAAGGCATTTGACACAATACCCCACTCGGGCATCATAGATAAGATATCCAGCTTAAATATAAACCCCTATGTCACAAGATGGGTCGCAAACTGGCTCAAAGACAGAACCCACAGAGTGAGAGTTGCTGGAGCCATGTCAGACTCGAAACCAGTCACAAGTGGCGTCCCACAGGGTTCTGTCCTGGGACCACTCTTGTTCGGTATATACTTTTCTGAGGTACAGGCAAACGTGGGAGGACTATGGCTCACCAAGTTCGCAGATGACTGCAAACTGGGCGCCATAATCAACTCTCCAGCTGACACAAACATCCTTCAAAAAGGTCTCACAGAGACTGATAACTGGTGCCAGCGCCATGGTTTAAAGCTAAATGCCAAAAAATGTATAGTCATACCCTTTGGCAAAAACAATGTGCCCACAAATTACCACATAGGCGGAAACCCATTAAGTACAGAGAAAGTTGTTAGGGACCTGAGGACCCAAGTTGATAGCAATCTCTCCTTTGAAAACCACATTGCCAATGTGGTTAGAAAGACCTTCTACATAGCCCACCTCATCATGAAGGGTTTCACATGTAGATCAAGAGAGGTAATCGTGCCCCTTTATTCATCCCTCATCAGGCCCATCATAGACTACAATGCCCCTTTTGGGATGTACCTTACCCGACACCTGCAGCAATTAGAAAGACCCCAAAAGTATCTCACCAAGAGGATCAAGGGTCTCAAACAGATGCCATATGCTGCTCGGTTAAAAAAACTCCAGCTCTACTCAGTTGCATACCGCCTACTTCGAGGCGATCTATGCCTGACATACAAAGCTATGTCAAATCCAGAATTAATGGACATGCTCCACCTCAGTAAATCTAAATCCCTTAGAGCCACACACTCGAGGGACTTGAACCTCAGCACAGAAATAAATAGAACTTGCTGGAGGGACAGGTTCATAACCCAGAGGCTCCCTTCGCTCTGGAATAGAATTCCAGTTCATGTGAGGCAGAGCACCTCACTGAATCTCTTCAAGAAGAATCTCGATAGGTGGATGGGGGATCGTAGGTTTGTCCCAGGGATTACTCCCGTGTCACTATTAGACAGAGGCACAGTAAACTAAACCTTAAAAAGGGCACAGTATACTCAAATCAAATCAAATCAAGTAAGCCATACAGAATCGGGCTAGGCTTATAATTGCCCCAGGGCCGATAGCCTAGTATGAACCTATGAACCTATGATGATGTGCTCCATAGCTTTGCGTACCAGACTCGACAGGCTAATGGGGTGGTAGTTCCCAGGGCCTGTAGTTGCTCCACCTTTGTGGAGAGGGATGACTGTAGTAGTGCGCCATTCATTAGGGACAAAGCCTGAGGTAAGGCTGTGATTGAGCAGTGCACAGAGGTGTGGTGCCAGTTTGTTTTGTAGTTCATGTAGGATGCAACCAGGGATATTATCAGGTCTCCTCGGATGCTGTATTCATGGCTTTGGACAATGCAGCTTTTATTAATGCTGCAGAAATGGTGGGTACCAGGCTTTCTTTTGGTATTGTGATAGGGCCTTGGGGGTGGGAGTGAAGTTGGCACTGAATCTGTCGGCCATTATGTTGGCTATATCTGTTGGCTCGGTATAGGAGGTACCATTATGCAATAACTCAGAGCAAATCTGGATTTTGCCTTGGAGGTTCTTAATATAGCTACAGAAGGCTTTGTGATTGTTTTTGGTGTCAGCCGCAATTCTGCCTTCATAGCTGGCTTTAGAGGATTTGATAAGGGATCTCAAATTTTTGTTGAGTCTGGTAAGGGAGTTTTTCCAGTCTTGTGACTTCATTTTTTTTCTGCAACAGTTTCTTCCTTCTGTTGTAGAGTTTATTGATGACTGGGACCACCAAATTGGCTTCCTTTTTTTGGAGGAGAGCATCTTGGTTCTATTTGGTATGGCAAGATCCATGCAGTTGTGTACGTGCTCGTACAGTGCACTGGTGTATGATTCGGCAGTCATGCAGCTATTTTCCATTGGCATGGGTGCCGAGAAGTTAGCCACCTCTGTTTTTAGGAGTCCGAAGTCAGCTTTGGAGAAGTTATATGCCAAGAAGTGGTCACCTTAGCAGGGGGTGTGGGTGACATGGTGCCTGTGTTGGCACATCAGCATTTCTAAAACTGACAGGAGATATCCCCATTTTTTCATGGGGACAGCATATCTTCCCATGTAGGCTCCTGCCTATATATTGTCCTGTGCCACAGGAGTGTTCCCCCAAGTGTCAGTTGTGGTAGCAGAGAAGAAAAGAGGGGCCTCACATTATCCTCATGTATGGCAGAGATGTCCTTCAAAAGATTTCAGGGCAAATGCTCTTTCTTGGGCTATACCATAGCTAGTCTCTGGGGTCACCACATGCTGGGAGAAGTCAGTTTTGATACTGATTTAAGGAGTTTCTTCATACAAGTAGAGCTAGATATATTTCTGCCTGAAGAAGTCATGGATTTGGCATTCCATATCAGAATGTTGAAATGGTTGCAAAGTAGCACAATTCAGTGCCTCTTGCAACTGATGGCAACTACTAGTTTCACTGAATTGTGCTAGTCTTTGCATACAGGTGCTCTGTACTGTTAAATGGCAGTGGTTGCAGAGCAACCGTGGACTCATGGATCTTCTGATGATATCAGAGTGATGGCTGATTCCCACCTACCTGAGCAGAATGGGTTCTTTTTGCCAGTGAACCTAGTGTAAGTTCTAAAGATGGATGCTTTTCTATTGGGCTGGGAACCTGAATGGGTTAATCTCTGGTGACGGAACTATGTAGTGCTCTGGCACAGTGCTGATGCTTAAACCTGTACAACTGGTACAGGGGTTCTTTAGGCCAGACAAGCAGTTTATGATATTGTGCTTAGATAAGGGGTAATACTCTTATATCTCACTAGTTTAATTTCTCCAAGTTTTCTTCAGTCTTTAATACCATAATGGACCCCATTCCTAAATCAAAGTATGATTAGTGTTTGTGAAATTAGTATTGTTTCAGTCTTTGATGTTAGACAAACGTGCTATCCGCAGCACCCGCAAAGTGCTCAGAATTGACCCCTTCTGCAATTCATATAGAGTTACATGTATCAGTAACATATCTAATTAAGACTAAATTCTTTTTTTATGAGATCCATTGCTACTTTTACTATTGGAACTGTCTGGGTATCCTTCCACATTGCCCTTGTTTCTGCCTGCAAATTCTGGTATTTTATGACATTGTGCTTATCTGTACTTTAGACACTCCAGTCACAGGTTGTAGCAATTTCAGTGAGGCATGCTACTTTTGTCCTCTTTTCACAGACTTACGATATGTGGTTTTTCTCTCATCTGTTTTTGAAATGTTGGCAGTGGGTGGTTCTGTGTGATATAAACTTTGTCAAGCTCTATAATGCTTTGTATCTTGTGTTTCCAATGCTTCTCAGCTAATTCAGTATTGTAATATTTGCACAATCTCCAATGCAACAGTTTTGTCACATTATTATGCCTTTCAGTATACAGGGCCTCTGCCGTTAGTGTATCACACCCAGCCACAAGATGTGCAATGTTTCCAGTTCTGTTTTACAGGACCTGCATTTATCTGTTTCTTCCAGTTGCTCAATATCTCCTATTTATGGGAAATTATGTAGGCCCAGCAGTAGACCATTGATCATAACATCTTCCTATTAGGGGGTTATATCCAGTAGAAGCAAACATAGTGGCAGATTCCTTAAGCCGTAACTTCAGCCTTCTCCTGGAACTGAACATAAGGAAAGCTTGCATTCTAAAGGTCTACAAGATGTGGAACACCCCAATAGATAGAGAGGTACATACTAGGCTAACTGCTCTTGTGGGCTATTTTAAGCCTAGCCAATTAGTTCCATGTGAGAATCAAACCTTGCACCTTGTGTCCGCAAGGTAAACATCTTAACCATTATGCCAACCTCCCATCCCTAGTTGACCTGCTTACCACAACAGAGAATATGGCTCTCATGTGGTTCTTCTCTGATCCTGATTCATTTAGTAGGGTGAGTAAGAGATGGATGCATTCTGTGCAGGGTGGAAGAGAATATGCTTATGTATCTTTCCACATTTCATCTTGAGTTTGCTGCTGTCAGCCAGATTCAGAAAAGAAAGACCAACAGTTATTCCTGTCACACCGGTGACCAAATGGAGTACGATTTCAATAGTATCACTCCCTATACATTGAGAGATGTCCATTTTTCATGGGGTAGCACAACTTCCCGCTGTAGTTTAGGGGCATTTCTCTTACCTGCGAAAGACAAATGGTTACACCTTGGGGTCTTTCTCCAGTAGGTCCATTAATCCCTCCATATTTCAAGTGTGGTATCAAAAGTCATTGAGGTTGCAAGAAGAACTTCCACTGGGCAAATTTATTCTGTCAAATGGAAACAGTTGTCATTCTGTATGTAGTAGTACTCTGTTCCACCTCATTCATTGAACTTGGAAATCTATCAGGATGCATGATTTTTGTGGTTGATTAAATACAGACTTGTCCGTCGGGTTCAAAAGGGGGGTGAATCATTTCAAGTGTCCTTTAAAGAACTTCCTGTCCTTGGTCAGGATTAACCGTTTTTGTATCTTGTGTTTAAACCCTACTTGAACAGCAGATCAGCAGATCATCACTTATGTCATGGAAAACCTAGTTCCTATTGGCCATTTCATCCAATAGATAGATTTCTACACTTTAAGCAGTCATTTATCAAAAACATTACTTAAGTCCTTCATCATGACCTGGTGTCTCTTAGGATGAAATGGTTTCCATACTAAAGTAGTTTTACAGGTGTATCTTAGTCATTTCACTTATCTCTTTTTTTAACCAGGGTATTCAGGGGACAGGGGTACCATCATACGCTGAATGTGCATTGGCTGCTCATATTTTACTCAAGAATGGTACATGAGACCAGGAAGCTAATTCAGCTGTTTGTCTCCTTTGCAAGGGGTAATGAAAGCTTAGCAGGGGTCAAGCAGGTGTTTTCCAAATGAAATCAGAGCTGCTTTCTTTTGTTATCATGCAGCTAGATGCCTTTTTGATAGTGCAGTTAAAGATCATTCAGCCAAGGAGGTTGCCCCTTGTAGCCCATGTTTTATGAACATGTTAATTGTGGAGATCTGTACCACAACTACTTGGTCTTCACTGCAAACCTTCTTGAAACACTTTTACTTAATTTCAATCCAGAAGCAGACCTTCCTTTAGCATGTTCACTTTCTAAACCTTGCTTTTTTTTGGCCTGTCTCAAGTCTTCCTTAGAAAGTCGTATTACTACTTGGGATTCTTCCTAAGTGTTACCCACTGCGTTGGACCCCTCAGTGTAAGAAATTATAGCTAAAGGAAAACTCATCATATCACATTATCTTCAAGAGAGCGCTCTTCAGTATATCCTTAAAGATCATGCGCAAAGTTTTTTGTTACCATTTCTTTTTGGTGTAATTATGTTATTATATAAAGTGGGCTTTCTGATAAAAAATATTTTTACTTTAGTTACTTCAGTGCAACTATGTTTATTAAGCATAGTAAATTTGTGTTTTTATTTACTGCAGGCTGAGCAGATGTCCAGTTACTTCCTGATTCCATGTCAAGTTACTTAGAATACTTAGAATTCTGGGTAATGTCTTTCGGCTTTTCCCGGTTAGGGGTCGCCACAATAGAACACCAGTCTGCTAATAATTGGCAGTGAATTTTTACGGTGCTGAGTTGCCAGCCCAACGCACAACCTTCAAGGAAGGCACACCCATTCACGCTCGCACCTACCTGCATATCTTTAACGTCACTCAACTGCGGGGAGGACATGCAGACTCCACACAGAAGGCGCTCCAGCCGAGATTCAAACGGGAGAACCTCTTGCTGTGAGGCGACAATGCTAACCGCTGCACCACCACGGCATACTCAAGTTACTTAGAATTCTAATGATGTAATTGTTAGCACAGTCTGACAGTTTGTAGTGGGTAGTTGTTTACTGTACTCAGTAGCCTATTTCAACACATAAATGCAGCACAGTCAGTCAGACAATAAAGTGCAGATGTTACTGTACTGTATCCCAGCCATACACTTTGCAAATAATCTTATTCTCTTATTACTTATACTTGAATATAACTGCATTTATTTGTTGATTTATTGTCTAATTGTGCTGCATTTGTATTTCAAAACGTGCTATAGACTACAGAAAATACCTAGCCACTACAAATGTTAGTGCTAATAATTACATCATCAGAAAGCTAGGTTGCTAGGTTATACAACCTGGAATCAGGAAGGAGCCTGACAGTTGCTCAGCCTATACAGCAAATACAAACACAAATTTATTATACTTAATAAGCTTAGTTCTGCTGAAGTAACTAAAATAAAAACTGTTTTAGAATCAGAAAGCCCATTTTACATGATGAGAACATGATTACAGCAAAAAGAAATGGTAATAAAAATTTTTGTACATGATCTTTAATAGTTTTTCTCCCTTCCTATTTTTTTGTCCATGTTGGATGATACATCCACCCCATTTGGGTATATACTGTATATACAGAAAAAGGAGTTAATTTTATACTCTTATTTCTTTTAACTTTCATATGCTTTTTCAGGTTTTATTGGGCAAGATGGAGGAGTGTGTGGCTAGGCACATTTCTGTAATCCAAAGCAGTGACACCGCAGTACATACCATGATCTTTGAAAAAGTTTACAGACAGATGATTTTCAGGAAGGAGATTTCAGCAATTCCATATTACAGAAGACCGTCTAAGAGATCATCTGATACAGTTAGTACCCACATATCTGTAATTTACAACTATTTTAACTGACTTTTTTTTTTTTTTTTACCTCTGCTCATAGGCAAACCTTAACAGTAAATGTTCAGGTGACTTTAATAATGATATGTGTTCCCCTTTCTGCATTCTCTAGTATGGAAAGTAATTTGGAGAGGCTTCCTTTTTGTAATACTTAAGTGGTCTAGAACAGGCATTTATGGGAGCCTTGTAAGGATATTCTTCCCATATGGGTAGCTGGAAAAAAATGTTTTACATAGTAGATGTTCAAGTGAATATCTGTCATTGCTGCAGTCCCCCCGCCCCCACCTAGGAAGGACAAGCCTAATGATTTTTTGTTGTCACTTCTGAAGCTGTTTTTCCCCTAAACTAGGAAGGAAAAGCCTAAATAACTATCCCTTTACTTAGAATAAAGGGAATTTAAAACAGAAAATGTTCAGGTATTTTTAATTAGTACTACAGAAATAATGAGTTACATGCTGGCAACAAAAACGTACAGCATTGAATACTGCACTAATTTCTTTTACGCTGTATAATGATATTTTACTGGCAACAAGCTTTGCAGAATGCTAGCAGAAAAAATATATAAATCTAACCAAATTACTCTCACTTGTTCTTTATAAAGAAGAGATCCCAGTGGCCATAGCTACCTCCTTTGTCCTTTCCCTGATGTACTTTTGTTGATGTATTTATATATCACATTGCACTAATTACTGGAAAATAATCTGTACTTTGTATATGCTGTATATTTTGTAACTTCGTGGTTGAGCTTTTCTCACTGGGTCTTCACTAAAAATGGGCCACAACCTAGTAATCAAAATGTACATACATACATGCATTCACGTATTTTACTCAATATTCACCTAGTTTTAAGTGGAACACTGATTTATGTTATTGGATACTGCTTACGAACCATAATGAAGATGCTGCATGTTCAAGCAATGTAAATTGAAGTGTGTGATTTAAAATGTTAAGCTGTACAGCGAATGTATTATAACTTTGCAGTATTATGCTAAAATCTGAATGCTTACCTAGATCTGTTTGGTTATATACACTCACTCAGCTTTTAATTTGTGCTTTCCATACTTGCTCAATTATATGTTTCTCTGCCTTTGACTCTACTTGATTTGTGTCTGTCTCATGCCTGAAAGGAGTTTTCACACCAGCTCACATATGCAGTTGCCAAATAGTAAATAAATAAATAAGATGGTAGAACTGTTTATCATGTAATAGTATGAACTATTTATCATGCAATAGTATGAACTATTTATCATGTAATAGTATGAATATTTAAGTTTTTGGGGTTTTTTTGCAGGTGCTGAAATCAGAAGTGTGTGCACAGAAGCTGGAATGTTTGCAATCAGAGCACGTCGCAAGATTGCAACAGAGAAAGATTTCTTAGAAGCTGTAAACAAAGTGATTAAATCTTATGCTAAGTTTAGTGCTACTCCTAGGTACATGACATACAATTAAATTAGACCACTGGACTTTTGCATTTTTTTGTCATTATTTCTCTGTTTTGTTATTGTAACTTATTTACGTCTTGCTGTTGAAATTTGACCATGTAGTTGAAATAAATACCTCAAAAGTATTCATGGAGTATTTTATTCTGCACAAGTACAATGTATGGATAATTCTTTCATGCTGCTAGAATGTGCAGGACTTGACAGTTTTTGGGGAAAAAAACTAAAGTATTTCTGTCTACACTCAGTTTCTCTTGGGATTTGTGTAGTATGTGCCTTGTGGGATGTAATAATGAAAGAGATACCCACAAGAATAGCAAACTCATTATTAGAGAAACATGATCTATTTTTTGTACTTTTTATTTCATAGGAAGCATTTCTAGGTGCTTATTTGATTATTCCTTCTTCTTTATCTAGTTACAGTAGAGAGTTGGTTATCAGAAATGTCAATTATCCGAGCACAGTCTTCCAAAATGTTTGGGTAGGAAAAATCATAAAGTCTGAATATGTAAATGTTAATACGTATTCGCTTGTGTATGTTTTTTGAGCTTGTACCCCGACTCATGTGTGAAAACTATTCATTATTGTCCACTGTAATCGCTGAAAAGTGTATCCCCTGCATGCAGAAAAAACAAGATTTTAGAAGTTTTTTTATCCAATTCAATGTGTGTTTGATTATCTGAACTACTCTTGGTCCTAATTAGTTTGGATAATTGACTCTACTGCATTTTATTTTATTAACAGTTAACACGATCCACTTAGGACAGAAAAAGTCTGCCTAATGGGGCTAACAGTCTACATAACCAGGTATGCATGGTAAACAGTGCACCAGTAGTATATCTGAGCATAAGCAGTTTCTTTTTTTAAGAGAACTGCTGTGCATGAACATATAGTATGAAGTAAGCATATAAAATACATACCATAAACAGTATGAGACCACTTTTGAAGGTACAAAACAGGAAATAAGTATATAATATGAAAGATGTGCTTAACAGAGGCATGTGCTGTACAATGGAAGTAAATCAGGCTAGGTTTATGAGTGCCTTTATTTAACACTGTCTCTAGAATCCTAACATCATATTATCCCTGGGGTTTAGCATTTGGGTTCTACTGCACTTTTTTTTTTTCTTTATCTATTTTGTCTTTGCTGCCTAATAACTCTCAGCCCTTTTTGTGACCTGCTGGGCCCATTCATTCTACTTCATCCAGGCAGTCATTAAGATTTTGCTTAACCCTAACTTTTCCTTCCCAGCAGCAATTTAGTGGTCACACTCTGCAGTACAGGATAAGATGTTCTTCATGTTTCAATGTTGCAGTCATCACACTTGGGTTATCTGCCTGCAGGTAGCCCTCAGTCGGCCGAATACCAGTGTCTTGAGATTTCTGCATTGGATGCTGTCGCCTCTTCCATGACGTCAGGTCGTCAGGGGTATAAAACATGCAGCCGAAGCCATTACATCAGTCTTTCTTGCCAAGAAGGAGCCCGAAGCAGAAGCCAAGTGCCAGTCAGCCACTACCTGAAATTTTTGTTTTTTCGAGTTTCAGACCTAAAGTCTTCTAAAGCTAAGTACCCCGTTGGGGATTCTTTTTTCTTGCTCTAACCGATGCCAGAAAAAATAACAATTGTCTTGCCTGTGGAAAGCAAATACCTCACAGAGATTTTCATTATTAGTGCATCACCTGTTTAGGCCCAGACCACGACGTCCCTAGCTGTCGGTTTTGTGCCTTAACACCCAAACCATTCATCGTTGGGCTATTTTTGTAGCTAAATTATTTCGCTCTCGTTCTCCGTATTCCAAAATGGCTTCGGTAAGCCATCTGACTACCGATCTTCCGAAAAAGCGCAAAGACAGAGACAGACTGCATAGGTCAAAAACTGCCAACGACGCTTGCGTTAAGCTTGTTGCCAGTCCACCAGTACTCAGTGAGGTGCCCCTGATTCCTGCTTCTACAGATTCACAGGCCTCTGCTGAGACCCATTTGGAGTCCGGTATGCCGCGAGATGCTTCTTCGACTATGGAACCTGCGGATGTCTCTACCTTGGATGGGTCCGGAGCCACTGTGCAGGCACTGGCTTCTGAGGGTGTATTTCGACCTACCGATATTCATATTAAACCGGCAACTTCATTTCCTACTAAAACTACCAAATTTCTCTTGCCCAGAGTTCGCACTACGCCTAGAAAACCGACGTCCAAAGCGCATGCTCATCCTTCCATGCCACAAAAACAAATGCTTAGAATGGCTGAAGACCTTATTACTCTAATTAGGGGAAGCCAGCCTTCCCCTGCCAAAAGATAAAGAATTGAATTTCCTTCTGATTCTACAGACCAGGAGTCTGATGACTCTGACCCTTCTGATTACCAGGACATACCCTTATCTACCTATGAGGATTCAGCTGCAGAGGAATCCATTTCCTTTGCCTCCCCACCAGAGGATTTCTCTTTTGGTGAAACCTTGCATACCTTAAGAGAGCATTTTCGCTGGGAATGCCAAGACTATCCTCAATCCAAAAAGAGACTCAGGGAATTTTTAGATTTGCCTCAGCACAGGCCTCTAGCTATACCCCCTGTCCTGGATATTGTAGACGATGTCTTCTTGGAGTCTTACTACTGACAGCTTACCACCAGCTCCTAGAAAACCTGACAGGTACTACAGAGTACCTGATTCGCACAAATTTCTCTTTAAGAATCCTACTGCGGATCCAGAGATCATTTCCCAGGGACCTAAAGGCATTAAGGCTACTATAGCCAAAAACCCTACCCCTTCAGACAGGGATTCTAGAGCTTTAGACAGATGGGGTAAGAAGGTGTATACCTCTGCAACTCTTGCCATCAGGGCTTTGAATTGCCAGTTTCACATGTTGAAGCACCAGCAACATATTATGGAACTAATTAAACAAAAAATGGTGTTACTTCCAGATTGTGCAGAAAATAAAGATTTACAAGAGTTAATGCATTCTGCAAACCAAGTTAGTAAACATACTTTGCAATGTGGGTTTGATGCCTTAGAAGCATCTTGCAGGACTGCTGTCACAGGGTCTGTACTGAGAAGGCATGCTTGGCTAAAAGAACAAGTCTTGCCTGACCATGTCAAAGCAAAATTAATGGATGCTCCATTAAATCAGGAACATTTGTTTGGCACAAAAGCAGAAGTTCTTAAAAAGATGGAAGAAAAAGCTAAATCTATGCAAACAGTCAAAGATTTCTTACAGGTGCAGCCACCTAGATTCAGTAGGCATTGGCCTTCAAAAAACTGATCCTTTCCAGTCCCTCTCAGGCCTTCTCAGTCCAAACCCAGGGGAAACAGACCACCAAGACTACAGTCTCAGGGTATGCAGGGATCTAGACAATGGAGTATTTCCACCTCAAAAACAGGGAGTGGTAAGCCACCCCCTTATGGAAAAGGTTCACAATGACTTTCCAATTATCCTTCCCAGCTATGCCCAAGTACTTGCGCCCCTAGGAGGAAAACTCACCCTTCATGCAAAAAACTGGATGTCCATTACTCAGGACCAATAGGTTCTAAACATTGTATCCTAGGGATAGAGATTCTACTTCCACTCACTGCCAACACCAAGCGGGTTGCCAGACCTTCCTCCAAACCAGTGGGCAGAGGCTCAAAAACAAGCACCTTCCCTTCTCCATATCAGGGCTATTCAACCCGTTCCAGTAGAACAAAGGGGACAGGGTTTCTACACCAGACTGTTCCTGGTCGCAGAAAAGAGAGCGCTTGGTACACTATCCCGGATCTATCAATCCTCAACACCTTTCTAGTGGTCCCAAAATTCAAAATGCTTACACTGCAACAGCTTCTTCCTATGCTAGCCAAGGATGCCTGGTTAGTCACCCTAGACTTAAAAGAAGCTTATCTGCACATCCTCATAAGGGAGTCTTGCAGGAAATATCTACGTTTCAGAGCAGGCTCTATGCACTATCAGTTCTCTGCACTTCCCTTTGGCTTATCTGCTGCGCCCAGAGTATTCACAAAATGCCTGCCTCCAGCCATTGCATACTGCAGGCAGAGAAATATTCAAATCTACCCCTACTTGGATGATTGCCTGATTCAGACGGACAGTCAGGAATTGCTGTTTCAGCACCTGTCATTAGTAAAAAGACTTCTGACTTCACTGGGATACACCATCAACGAAAAGAAATCACAACTGGTGCCCAGCCAACAAATTGTATTCCTGGGAGCAAGCTTGAACACATCTTCCCAGATGGCATTCCTCACTCCAGAAAAGCAGGTCCATTTGACAAACTATTTCAAACTAATGGCCACCAAAACCCAGCTATCTGCAAGGAAAATACTGCAAACCCTAGGGTTCATGGCCTCATGCATTCTGCTAATTCCATATGCAAGACTGCATATGAGGAAACTTCAATGGTACTTGTCTGTGGTGTCAACATTCTCAGGACCTGGAAACAGTGATTCCTATCATATCTTGTCTAAGGGCAGAGTTCCTTTGGTGGGCAGAAGCATGCAACCACAACAAGGGACTTCCTTTCACTCAACCCCTCACCGTCCAAACCCTGACAACAGATGCATCAGACTATGCATGGGAGGCTCACATGGCAGGCAAATGCATTCAATGCAAATGGAACCCAGAACAAATTCCCCTGCATATCAATCAAAAAGATATGCTACCTGTACAGAATGTTCTGACAGTCTTCAAATACCTTATCCTTCCAGAACAGCTCCTGATAAAGACAGACAACACCACAGTTATGTGATACATAAACAAGCAGGGCGGGACTCATTCTTACACACATTGCAGGTTAGCTATGGCTCTGTGGAACACAGCCTTGAGCACCCAAGTGCACCTACAAGCTCAATTCCTGCCAGGCAAGCAAATTTCACTGGCAGACGACTTAAGCTGCAATCTGCTGGACCCTCACTAGTGGAAACTGGAACCCAACTCATTCAAACTTCTAACCCAGAGGTGGGGATCTCCGGAGGTGGACCTTTTTGCCTCTCACCAAAACCACCAATTGAACAAATTTTGCACCAGGAACCCTCACAACAGAGCCTGGAAGGTGGACGCCCTATCCTTTACATGGGAAAACCTCTCAATTTATGCCTTTCCTCCTCTGCCTCTCCTCTCAAAAGTACTACTCAAGATCAAACAGGACAGGCCAAGGGCAATCCTTATTGCACCAGACTGGCCATGCCAGCACTGGTACTCACTCCTAAGCAGTCTGACAGCAGTGCCACCCTGGCACCTACATCAGACACCTTCCCTGCTGTCTCAGCAGGAGGGACAGATTTTGCATCCACACCTGCAAACCCTAAACCTTGCAGCCTGGCTTATTCTATGAATACACTACCAGCATCCCTCAGCAAACAGGTGCTGGACGTCATGCTTGAAGCCAGAAGGCCTAGTACTAGGAAATCCTATGCTGAAAAGTGGAAAAGATATTGTTCTTGGAGTCAGTCTCAAAGAAAGGACACAGCTGTGCCCAACTTACCTCAAATCCTTGATTACCTAGCAGAGCTGCTCCACAGAGGCCTATCCTTCTCATCCATTAAGATTCATGCCTCTGCCATCTCAGCTCATTATAATACTGAGCCTCCACTCTTTTCTCACCCTCTCATCAAGCCGTTCCTGAGAGAAGAGAAGCTAACAATTTAAGGCCCCCTAAGAGAGCTCCCACCCCGGCATGGGACCTTAACTTTGTACTGGAAAAGTTCACACTTCCCCCTTTTGAACCTGCTGCTTCAGCAGAGTTAAAATTCCTGTCTTGGAAAACAGCCTTACATCTAGCTATTACTTCAGCAAAAAGTGTGTCTGAGTTACAGGCACTAATGGCACTAATTATTTTCCATGCTGACAGGGTTTCCCTCAGGACTAACCCTTCCTTTATGCCCAAGGAGGTACCCAGTGTGGCTTTAAACCAATCCATCAATTTGCCAACCTTTTTCCCCTAATCTTCAGAATAGAGGAGAAAGGATCCTGCACTCCTTGGATGTGCACAGACAGCTCAGGTTCTCCCTTGACAGGACTAAGCCTTTCAGAAAATCTGACCAGCTACTAGTCAGCTTTGCAACAGGGGCAGAGGGTAAGGCCATTTCAAAGCAAACCATTTCCTCATGGATAGCACACTGCATTAATTTCTGCTACAAGCACCATGGAAAACCTACCCTTCTGGGGATCAGAACTCATTCCACTAGAGCTACTTCAACCTCTACAGCATTTCTCAGAGGAGTCCCTACCAGGGACATTCTGGAAGCTGCAACCCCGAGTTCTGTATATAATTTTACCAAGCATTACCACTTACCTATTTTTCTAAATCCAGAGCTGGATTTGCTACAGCAGTCTTACAGGGCCTTCTAGCCAGCCCTAACTCCTCTTGACTGCCACCACACTTCCTCAGCTTTGGGGATCAACCCAAGTGTGATTACTGCAACAGTGAAACATGAAGAACATAGTACAGTTGTGTACACTTACCATAAATGTAGATGTTTGAGTGTATTCACTGTTGTAGTCCTGGTTTCCCTCCCTCCAGCCCCATGGCTTTCTCTATCCTTTTTACCTATCCTTTTTATGGCCATCTTTTATGGCAGGGGTATTTACTTTTTACTGGAGGTGTTCCACAACATGTAATAGCTTCCTATTTTGGGGGCTCCTGACATCTAGGGCAAGAAAAACTGATGTAATGGCGTCGGCTGCATGTTTTATACCCCTAACAACCTGATGTCATGGAAGAAACAACAGCATCCGACGCAGAAATCCCAAGACTCTGATATTCAGGCCGACTGAGGGCTACCTGCAGGCAGATAACCCATGTGTGATGACTGCAACAGTGAATAAACTCGAACATCTACATTTATGGTAAGTGTACACAGCTGTACTTTCTGTCTGCTTGGTGGGTTGCGGGTGTCACGGCTGTCACATCCTGCTTCATCTTTGAACTATCTCTGGGAGTCAGAAGAGTAGCAAATTGGACTGCCCCCCCCCCCCAGAGAGGTAGTCCAACTTTTGGGTGTTCACTTCCACAGTCCTCAGTTGGATTCTGCAACTGCTGGTTTGGTATCAATCCCTAGGTTATGTGTCAACAGAGCTAGCTAGGCTCTACTTACTTTACTTTCCCAGACCATTAACTGTGTGGTGCCATATATAAGTGTAATAGCTGCATTCCACCCCCCCTTTATCATTCATTCCCCCTGTTTTTTAAAGCACATTACAGCTTAATCTATTCATCTACAGTACTGATTTTTACATCATTGGCATGCAGTTTCCATTCTGTCATGGCTTGGTATTTTTTTCCTTTATGTCTGTTTATTTCACGTTTCCAAGTGCTGGATTATGTCTATACTTTTTTAAACCTCTCTCCTTAGTGCAGCATTTTCCCTGTATTGGTGTTTCAACTCTAATGGTATTTTTCTTCAGATTTTAAATATATGCTGACATGTCTGTTTTGTCCATATCCCTTTGTTAGCATATTTAAAATTTAGTTTGTATATATTTCACATAGTGCCAGCCAATAAAAAGGTAGCTTCAGCACCTCTTTTTTAATCTATTTTTGTTTTGTTCGACAGCCCACTAAAGCTGTTTTTTCCATCTTATTTTAAATACATATATATTGTTTATAAGCGGTGGGAAAACCAAAGTCAGAGTCATCTTTAATATTCACAGCATTTGTCTCTCATGAATTTTATTTTATTATTCGTTTATTTTACATTTGTTGACTGGGATAGTCTAACGTAGGGCATCTGTTTGAGGCCGGTAATCCTCTTTGTGAGGTATTTCTGCGGTTTTTCCAGTTGTTGTAGATGTCTTGTGAGGTACATACCAAAAGGGGCGTTGTACTCTGTAATGGGTCTAATGAGTGATGAGTAGATGGGACAATGACCTCTTTTTTCCTGGATGAGAAACCTTTTGTGATGAGGTGTGCCATGTAGAAGGATTTCCTGACTACTGTGGCGATGTGATTATCAAAGGAGAGACTACTGTCCACCTGTGTCCAAAGGTCTCATCACACTTTAGGTATTAAGTAGACTATCGTCTATGTGGTAGTTCATGGGTACAGAGTTTTTACCAAAAGGGATGACAATGCACTTTTTGGCATGGAGCTTGAGGTCATGGCTTTGACACCAGGCATCTGTCTCAGTGAGGCCCTTTTGTAGGATGTCCACATCATTAGGAGTTTTGATTCTGGCTCCTAGTTTGCAGTCATTTGCAAACTTTGATAGCCAAAGACCTTCTGTGTTAGCCTGTACTTCAGAGAAGTAGATACCAAACAGGAGAGGACCCAGGACTGAATCCTGTGGTACTCCACTTGTCACTGGTCTGAAGTCAGATTTAGAGTCTGCTACTTTCACAGTGTGGGTTCTGTCTGTGAGCCAGTTGGCAACCCATCTTGTGACATAGGGATTTATAACTAGTTTAGTGAGTTTATCTATAATTCCAGAGTGGGGGATGGTGTTGAAAGCCTTGGCGAGATCTAGATAGGCTGTGTGAACCACCTTACCCTCATCTACGGCTTTGGTGACCGCTTCAAAGAAGTCTATCAGGTTTAGGAGACATGATCTGCCTTTTACAAACCCAAACTGGGTAGGGTCCAGAGTTTGGAGATTACCAATGTCATTGTTTATAAATTCTATGATGATACATTCCATAGCCTTGCAGACCAGGCTCGTCAGGCTGATGGGGCGGTAGTTCCCAGGGTGTGTGGTGGCTCCCCCTTTGTGGAGTGGGATAATTGTTGCTATGCACCATTCAGTGGGCATGAAGCCTGAGGTGAGGCTATAATTGAACATGGTACTTAGGTGGGGTGCCAGTTCATTCTGTAGTTCATGTAGAACGCAGCATGGGATGTTGTCAGGTCCCATGGATGCTGTGTTCTTGGCTTTGGAGAGTGTGTTTTTACCTGTGCGGCCGTGATTACAGGAACTTTGCATTCTTCCTGTATAGAGATGGGCCCTTTAGGGGGTGAGAGAGGGATAAAGTTAGCAGTTAACCTATCTGCCAGGATGTTGGCATATCAGTTGGTTCTGTATATTTAGTGCCATTGTGTTGTAACTCAGAGCAGATCTGAGCGTTGCCATTGAGATTCTTGACATAGCTATAGAATGCTTTGTGGTTGTCTTTAGAATCAGTGACAATTTTGTTTTCGTAACTAGCTTTGGAGGATTTTTGAGGGATCTCAGCTTCTTACTGAGGCTGACCACAGAGTTCCTCCAATCATGGAATTTTACTCTTTTTGGCAACAGTTTCTTTCTTCTGTTGTAGAGTTTGTTTATGGCAGGGGACCACCAGATTGCCTTCCTTTTTTGGAGGATAGCATCTTGGTTCTGTTAGGGATTGCACGATCCATGCACTTGTGTAAGTGCTTATAAAGTGCACTTGTATAGGATTCAGCAGTTGTACCTCTATTGTCCATCAGCATGGGGTGTCATGAAGTTTGCCACTTCTGTCTTAAGACGTGTGAAGTTGGCTTGGAGAAATTTTTTGCAGTGGTTTCCCTAATGGGGGATAGGGGTGGGATATGGATGTCTAAGGTGATTAGCTAGGGAGATTAGTCTAGGGGTATCAACCCCTTTGGCTCCTAAAAACTCTGACCCATTTTACTGGATGTGAAGATAATGCCAATATGTTGGCTTATTTTGGAAGCATCTGGGGGACAAAGCTTTTAGGAGTCCTTTGCAGTTTATACTTTTAAGGAGAGTTTGGCATAATGGTTAAGGTATTTACTTTCCTCCAGATACAAAGCACAGGGTTTCATTCTGACCTCTGGTTATTAGCTAGGCTTGTAATGGTATATAGACTGACAGCTTAGTGTTTACCTTTGAGAGCAAACTTTATGGAGGAATTTAGCAAAACATTAGGTAAAATTACAGACTTAGCAAGGTCTGTATTTCTGCCACCTTTGGCATAAAGACCATTATTGTCAAACACTCATGATCTTACTTCAGGGACGGTCACTGTAACAATAATTAGTATAATCTGGGTTTACTCACCAGCAAAGCTGCACTAGTTTAGCCATTAGTTTTGGAGGTTTTCTTCAGTACAAAAGCTAATATTGATCTTATTCCTACAAAGGTACTCAGACAGGTGGTATGAGGGTCAACATATAAAAACATTCCTCTTCAACTCTTCCCAACGAGTCACTTGGCAACATCTTCTGGAAAATTGCATGCAACACCAGTATTGATTCTAGAATTTGACACATACTTTAAACACTTTTTTTTCTTCTTTGGAATGTGTTACAGGTAAACTTTTTAAATGTCTGAGAAAAGTCAAACTAAGACAATGGCAACACCACACTTCAGTTTAGTAGATGCTTTATTCAAAAACTACTTTTTAAAATCATTTTTAACTGCACAGACGACACAGCATCCAGGTTGAAGGGAATCTCATGTTAAAACCATACTCAGGGGAGTAAAAGGACCAGGTACAACACTTAACCAATGCTATTAAAAATTATTACATACTACAATAAGATCACAGAAATTCACTGGAATGTCTCTAGCTGAGCAAGTCTGTAACTTGCATGAACCAATTCAACAGAAGAAACATTTACAAGATTTGTAGACAGTGCTCTTTCTACAGGAGTGGTACTTCTCTCTTTTTTTTTTGGTAAGTTATTGCTTATAAACAAGCTTACACTTTTGTCAAGGGAAAACAGTATTCGTTCTTCTCATACTGTTCGCTGAAACAGCAAAAACTGGTCAAATGTTATGTCTTATACGTATAAGTTTTCTTTCAAACACAGTGTGGGCCAGTAAAGAATCTGGTACTTACGTATTATCGCAACCAGATTTTCAAGCTAAAACTATTAGCTTGTGTTTTCCTTAAAAAAACGGAATTAACGGTATTAAAATTAAATGTCTTTTCTATAAAATTTTTAATTTATAGTACTATTTAAACTTGAAAACACAGAGAAAAGAACATTTTAAAATAGCTTGACCCTTTTTTACCACTATTTATGCATGTCAGTAATGCATCTCTGTATGTGTTCCATTTCTCGTGCTATACAAAAGTTGTCAAAGCTCTAGTCAACAGATTATTGAAAAGGCATATAGTTATTAACTGTCTAAGTAGATTGCTGTAGTCATGGTTTTGTTAAAAATGAGATTGTGGGATTTACCTAAGACAGATAAGGAGGCAATTCAGTTATTTCAACAGTATGGAATTATACACAGTTTTAAGGAATGTAGTTCAGGACATGAAATGAAATTATACTATAGAAAACAAATATTTTGGAAATGCAACTCTGCTAAATGCTACCAGCATATAGGTGTTCGGAAGGTAACTTTTTTGAAGGAAGTAGAATTTATTTTATAACTGCTGTTCGTTTTATATACTATTGGTGTAAGCAGTTAACTAGCATTAATTTCTGTCATGAAGAATTGGATATAGCTGACAAAACAGTTATCGACTGGAGTAATTATTTAAGGGATGTATGTACCATGGAGTTGGAAAAACAAGAGAAGAAAATGATCAGAGGGCCAGGGCATATAGTGGAAATCGACGAAAGTTTATTTACTCAGCGGAAAAATAACAGCGGTCGTATCCTACCTCAACAGTGGATTTCCGGAGGGATTTGTAGGGAAACGAAAGAAACGTTTGTAGTAAAAGTGCCTGATAGAACTGCCTCTACATTGTTTGACCAAATACAAAAAAACATCAAAGAAGGCAGCATTATATACTCAGACTCCTGGAAAGCATACCAAACAAAACAACTAGAAAAAGCTGGCTTCAGCCATGACAAAGTTAATTACAGCTACAATTTTGTTGACCCGGACACTGGAGTGCATACACGACATATAGAAAGAATGTGGGGCTCAGTAAAGTGGAGAAACAAGAAACAGCGAGGAACTGCACGTCACCATCTACATTCCTATCTTGTTGTATATATGTGGCGTGAAACACAACTATCAAAATCAAAAGACTGCTTTGAAGAACTATTAAAAGCCATCGCTAATAACTTTCCTCCACAAAAAAACAGAAAATCCATACCAACAAGTACCACAGCAATTAACCAACCAACTACTTCTAAGCTCTCAACAGTAAAAAACAAAACAACACCCAGTGAACCATCCACATCTTCTGAACTATCTACACTGACAACCAATATAACAACAACTGAAGAATGCACATTTAACAATATTAAACAGTAGAGCCCTAACAGCTATGAAAATGAATGATGTTCGAATATACCGAATATACATTACAATGAAGAAAGAAGCAAAGCAGTACTCTGAATTTACTTGTATTAAATTGCATATGTACAATTTAATAAATACAGTTTAACCATTAAATACTTTTCCTCAATCACTTACCTTGTCTCCATTTTCTTCTTTTTTTTAAGTAATACAAGAATTGAATAAAGGAAAATACAGCTGAAAAATAAATCTCCACATGTGTAACACATCCAGCGATAAATCCCAAACTAAAAGCTCCTTCGATTGCCGCAATGATAGCTCCAAAAGTCGGTTTCAACCAAACGTAGTTCCAACAATAGCTCCCAAAGTCCTTCGATAACTCCAAATTAAAAAATACCATCGACTGCCCCAATGGTAAATCCAAAAGTCCTTTTTAACCAAACAAAGTTCCAATGATAGCTCCCAAAGTCCAAAAACACCGATTGCCCCAGCGATATATCCAACAAACCTTTCCAAACAAAGTTCCAATGATAGTTTCCAAACTCCTTCGATAGCTCCAAAACGAACACTACCTTCCAACGATACATCCAAAAGGAAAAGCACCTTGAACGATCCCCAAATCCTTTGATAACTCCTTCGATAACTCCCATACGAACACCTTCCAACAGCTCTGAAATGAAAAGCACCTTCAAAGATCGCGTATAAATATACGCACCAACGTAACGCTCAATGTTTTCAGCACACTATGCACCTATCCAAAAATTTTACCCATAAAAACATTAAAAAATCCCCCACCAATATCCCAACATACTTTTAAACAGACTACCCTTCCCTAATACACAGTATTTTCTAAAATTTAAACAAATGGCGGAATGTACACTACATCGCAACATCTGGTTGTGATAATACGCAAGTACCAAGAATCTATTTTGTTTCAGGCCTATTACCAGCACTCCCTTGCCTTAATTAATTTATAGCATGTTTTTTTTGGCACATGGATTTGCTTAGTGTAAGTCCATGTGTAGTAACCAC
>NC_056745.1:1157243103-1157249014 GCF_019279795.1 Protopterus annectens
GACCACACATCCCTCCCCTGCTGCTCTGTCAGTTGGAAGAGCCACTAATCAAACAGAGGTTACCTGGGCTGTAGTTGGCTTTATCCCTTTACACTACTGAACACCAGAGTGGCTGATTCTGAGGACAGTATTGCTTCAGAATTCCCTCTAGAAGACCTATTTTTTTTTTAAATGAAAAAGTTTTTTTCAGAGAGAGCAGAATGAAATTCTGTTATACAGCAACTGTATTATGATGTTTTATAATTGGATATTACTCAATTTGCAATTGTTCCTACTGTTTTACCTGCTTTATATAAAGTTTTTCTAACAGCTTGCAGTTTACCTGACAGTTAACCTCCTGTCCCCAGGAAGTCTGTCAGGTTATATAGGGTTCGTCAGACTCACAAATCTCATTTTCTAAACCTAAAGCAGACTCTGCAGATATTTCCTTATCCAAAACTGCTTCTGCTAGACAAATTATGAGTGCTAACCTCACTCCCTCTGACAAGGATGACAAGTTCTCGACAAATTTGGGAGAAAGTTTACTTTAAGCATGACTTAAAATTTTCTTATGATGCTGCTGACACTGTCCCCAGGGCTGCTACTTCTCAGCAAGTCACAAGAGTTTTTTGGTTAGAGTCTCTAAATCTTTCTGAAAGTGTCAAGACTTAAATTCACTCCAGACAAGAAAGTGCTGTTAGGCCCTTCTGCAACTGGAGTACTTAATGTGTTTGGAGGGGTCTACTTCAAATGAGTGAAAACCCATAAGAACAAATCCGACATGACCGAGATGAATTCAACAAATTTTCGTTCTTGTGCATTTTCGCTGAATTCATCCCAGTCATGTCGGATTCATACTTACGTGTTTTCACTCATCTGAAGTAGACCCATTTGGAGAGGGATAAGTTGTTTCACTTGGCAACATAAACCATTCAACCTTATTTTAAATCAAATGCATTTCCTTCCACCTCATCTCCCTGTTTTCAAAACTCATTTCAAGCAATAAGAGGCCAACAAACATTTTTTTAAAGCAATGGCAAAGAGTCTCCAAAAAGCAAGTGATAGTCCAAAAAATCAGAATGACAGTGTGTATTTCTTCAGCCCCCCCACACACACACACACACACTGGCAATCTCACTCTGTCTGAGCCTACATCATGTGTGGTACCTGAATGTTTTTGACAGATGGGTTTTGGATACCATGGAAAAGGGTTACACTTGACAATGGGAGTCCCTCCCTTCTAAAGGATTTCACCTTACCTAGTAAACCAAGTTTCCCTGTTTCTTCCTCCCAGATGGGAAAATGTTTTTATTCAAGGAATTTTCTGTTCTGAAAGAAGAGGGTGTCTTTCAGACCTGTGCCAGACCTCTCCTTTCTCAATCTTTTTACAAAGGTCCCAAAATTCAAAACGTACTTTCAGACTCTTTTATCTTTGATCTCTTTACTAACTTTCATCGTTAAGCTGGATTTAAAAGGTATCAACCATCACACACCTATTGGCAAACATTCCAGAATTTTAAGATTTTCTTAAGATTGTCAGGTCTCTGTCTTACCCTCTGGATTATCTACAGCTCCCAGAGTATTCACAAAGTATATGGCTGCAGTAATTGCTTACTACAGACTTCAAGACATCCACATTTTCCTTATTTAGATGACTGTCTAATATTTGCAGACTTTTTTCCACTTGTCAAAGAGTCTTTAGAAAGTGTTCAGAATTTTCTAATCAGTCCGGATTTTCAAGTGAGCTTACTAAAATCTTTTCTCACCCCAGCTCACAGAATTGTTTTTCTGGGCAATTGGTTAGATTCTGCACTGGGAAAAGCTTTTCTTCCTCTAAACAACATAGAAATACTCTAAAATTTTCTCATTTTTCTAATCAAAACCAGGTATCTGTCTGGGAATTTCTCAGTATTCTGGGGTACATTACTTCTATGAATCTTTTTAAAACAGCTTTATTAAATTGCCACTCAGGATATAATCAGACATATATTAATAGAAAAGAAAACAAATCATATTAACACTTTTTTCATTTACTGACATTATACATTACTTATATAGGAGGGCCTTTTGGGGTCAAATGAGAAGGCATAACATGTGGTAATAATAGCACTTTCACTTTCATCCCCATGCAACAGCAGAGAAGTAGAAAGAATGTGATCTTTTTGTTGGGGGGGGGGGGGTTGGAAGGCAAGCAGTTATTCCAGACACAAACATTTGTATTCTTAGTTTACAGGTAACTATACTGCAGTTTATTGGTAACTACTCTTGTCTGCTTAAAACATTAAGCCATGGACACAACTTATTTATTTAAAAAAATTATTTCCTTAGTTATGCTTTTTGCTCAGTGAAACACTGTATAAAGAGTTGGAGGAAAAAAAAGCTCTAAAAAGTACCTCAGAGAATCCAGACGCCATAACTTTTGAAGGGCTAGTGGACCCCAGACCCCTGACTTAATTTATAGATTCATATGTGTGTACTAGGCTAATGACCCTATGGCCTTTACAAGCCTAGCCATAGGATTACCTTGGCATAGTGCCACCCAGCCTTAGTTCCCAGTGCCTCTGTTGAGTAGAGCCACTGGAACTATCCCTGGGGTGAATTTTCTGTTTCCCATCCACTCATCAAAATTTCTCTTGAAGAGGGTCAGTGAGGTGGTCTGCTTGACTGTATGGGCAGTCTCTGGGTTATGAACCTGTCCCTCCAGCATGTTCTGTTAATTGT
This sequence comes from Protopterus annectens, assembly GCF_019279795.1. NCBI lineage: Eukaryota > Metazoa > Chordata > Ceratodontiformes > Protopteridae > Protopterus > Protopterus annectens. The sequence continues at coordinate 1,157,245,804 of NC_056745.1, forward strand.
GGTAATGAAGTTGAGGTCTCTGGAATGTGTGGTGCTGAGGGACTGGGATTTCTTAGATGTAGCATTTCTAATAGAGCTGGGTCAGGCATGACTTTGTAAGTCAAGCAGAGATCGCCTATAAGTAGGCGATATGAGACAGAAAATAGTTGGAGTTTTTTTGCATCTGCCCATCTAGGATAAGCGGTTAAGGCCTAGGATCCTCTTTGTGAGGTACTTTTGTGGCCTCTCCAGTTGTTGCAGGTGTCTAGTGAGGTACATGCCAAATGGGGCATTGTACTCGATGATTGGTCTAACGAGGGAAGAGTAGAGGGAGACAATGACCTCTTTCTTCCTGGATGTAAAACCCTTAATAATGAGATGTGCCACATAGAAGGACTTTCTGACCACAGTGGCAATGTGGTGATCAAAAGAGAGGTTGCTGTCAACCTGTGTTCCCAGATCTCTTATAATGCCTTCTGTGTTCAGTGGACTGCCATCATTTACTGTATAGTTATTACAATGCACTCTTCATCAGTTAGGATGTTCCATGGATGACAAATATTGTGACACATGCCTGGGGGCAATACATGATGTCAGCATAGAAGCCTTTGGCTAAGGCTTGCCCTGAGGTAGGGATAATCTAACAGTGTAGTACCTCGCAGGATGCGCAGTAGCAAACCTCGCCCCTAACACACCCATGACTTACGAAGCTGCATTAATATTAATTAGCTGTCATGTAGCTGTCAGTTTCAATCATCCGATGAAATATATTTCTGATCATCCGATAAAGTATACATAAAAATAGCATAAAAAGCATGACATATATTTAATGACAGTTTTTAAATATTTTGAAATATATATATATATATATATATATATATATATATATATATATATATATATATGAAATATATTTTAATATATGTAAAAAGCAAAGTTGATAAAGTACCATAATGAAATACAAACACCAGAATAAATTCAGTGCCAGGTAGGGATGCATGTTATATATGGAGTTAGGTTTAGCTTAATTGCTGGGATGTAAATGTGGCAACGCTGGCTTTGAACCACCAAAAACTGACTGCCAGAAATCACCATCTATTAGTAAACTGCCACATTTTCTAACGTTCTTACTTTGGCTTCCTGAAATCCAGCCTCCCTTGTCCATTGTCTCTATCTATTGTTCCCTTTCGTTACAAATCCACGGTTACGTCTGTTTTTGTTAAAACCCATTCCCTAGACTCATCCTACAAATTACTTTTCATTTTTAAACAAGGGTCATATTACTCGACTATTTAGTAAATCAAATTTGTCATAAGGCATACATTATTTTGCAACATTTACACAGCACCTTTTGCTACTGCTTAATGTCTGCTCTTCGTACACAAAGTTTTAAGAGTTCTCTGTGGTCACTTATTTTGCCTCATATATCCCCCCCTCGGGATACAATCACCCAATAATGCAACCCATGGAAGTTTCAATTTTTTATTGCTCAGGTTAAAAAAAAGTATTCTATTAACCCTTTTAAGTGAATCAAAATACTTAAGACTCTCCTAGATTGTGGATTTTTCATAAATCACAATTAATCAGTTTTTGTTTTTTCCTCGACTCTTGAACAAACAACTTGAAAGCTTTAGAAACGCTTTTAAAATCACCAAATTCTATGACCCATACCTTTGGATCAGTTTATTTGCAATTTTCAATAATTCATCCCCCTGCATCTTGAACTCCCCCATTCTATATTCAGTGATGGATCAAGTTATTGCAGCACCTTTACTCACCAAATAGTTCGAAATTTAAAGTGGAGTATTCAAGTTGTGAGTTTATAATCCCAATCTGAAAACTAAGAATTACGAACTACTGCATTTCGTATGACAAAACACTTTGACTTTCCCGCTACGAATTCATAAACTCGAGTTTACTACCAATTTCACCAAGACATTTGGTCAACAGAACAAAGTATAATACTTCAAAACACCCAAACTCAATATTCATGGTTGCGGCTAGATTCCCTCAGTTGAAGGGCCCTTGCCTACATCACATCTGATGTCATGAGGTGGGAAAGGGGCGGTGTTACCTGTTTGGCAAAGGGGCGGGGTTAGCCATTCCACACTGCTTTGCTTTCTTTCACTCGCAGGCTAATACAGAGGTGCGAGTAAAGCTAATTTTCTGTATTATATTCATCAATCATTTATATATCTTAAGATACCATTACATTTTCTGCATTATCATCTATTCTTTTAATCTAAATAAGAAACGATTATCCTTTTCATCTAAGTAAAATATGATTTGCGCATACGACTGAAAGTCTGAGTTGGACTTGCGAGAAAAGTAAATTTTATGTATTTTATTTATCGAGCCATTTTATCTAAATAAGATAGTATTAGATTTTTTTGTATTAAATTCATTGATCCTTTTCATCTAAATAAGAAATGAGTATCCTTTTCATTTACTTCTCAACCTCTTAGAGCAAGAAACAAAGCCATACATAAAATTGGGACAAACATTCCAAAACAGGGCCAGTTTTTCAATATTACTCTCACAAACTTAGAAAGTTAATAGAATAACAGGTTGGGCATTAGCATGAATTTTCTGAAGGGTATAAAATCTGAAAATTCAAATGTCTGTCAAGCAATCTGGACAAAGCCATAAGTAAAAGTGGGACAAAGACTCCAAAATAGGGACACTTTTTCAAATATTACTCTTACAACCAGATTGTGCATAACAGGATTTGTGTAAATGTGCATTTTCTGAAGGATATGAAGTCTTAAACTCAAATTAATGCATTATTTAGTGGCTTCATTCCAGTGATTTGCTAGAAAACCACACATTTTATTAGGAATAGACCAAAAATACCAGGCAAAAATCTGGTCAGTTGTTGCTTAATTGTGCCTTGATTTTGCCACTATGTGTGTCATTTCAGTAATAAAATTTGAGTTTTGTTTTTAAATTAATATTTTGTATTTTATTATAGATAAGCATTACTAAAACTGAAGTTATGATGTATGGTTATGTTGCTGAACCCATTTAAGCACTTTCCTTTACCTCATCATCATCACCAGCTACCCCCTTTTTCCTATTTTCTACATAGGGTTGGAGTATTGTGTTAACTGTCGCCATCTCTCTCGATTCAGTTGAACACTTCTGCCTTCTTCAACACTCGTGCCTGACTGTGGCAGATCTTTCACACAGTCCATCCATCTGTTTGCTAGACATCCTTGTTTCCTCTTGCACC